>NC_056751.1:595809875-595914875 GCF_019279795.1 Protopterus annectens
CCCCCGGTCCAGCTGGTGAATCTGGGAATCTTGAGGCAATGTTATAACTGCCTCATGTACACAGACAACCTTCTCCTCCTCCCACATAACACAAATACTTGAGAGATGCAGCTATTTAGCCAAGCTGGAGGCTGAGCTCTCTCAACTCAGGACTGGCAAGACCAGACAGGAGGAGAAGGCAACTACACACACCACAAAACCAGCCTCACATAATGCTACCACACCACTGAATCAAACACATAAACACACAAAGACATACTCGAGGCTCTGAGTAAAATTTACCTAAACAGCAGAGGCCTCCAAAGCAGACACCCAAACAACTGCTACCTCAAGACACCCCACAAGCAACACATAAACCACAAAATCAGTGTGCAAAGCAGTCACAGCCCTTAAGGCCAAATACAACACCAAACATACTTGTCATAGGTGACTCCATAGTCAGACACACTGACGCCCCACTCACCAGGCTGAACAAGGAGAGGGTCACAGTAAGCTGCCTATCGGGCGCTAGAATCCGCCACATAACACAAGCACTTCGGGTCACTCCACGGCAAGTACAAATATGACACAGTCATTGTCCATGCTGGTGTGAACGACCTGAGACGTACCTCCGTGGACTACATGAAAAGAGACATAGAGGAGCTCTCTGATTATGTAGCCCAGGCAGGTATGACCCTGACCCTGAGCAGTATCCTTCCTTCACCAAGAATGATGCCACAATATAGAGACAAGATGATCAGTTTTAACAATTGGCTTAATGTCTGGTGTCATTCAAAGGGGATCCAGTGTCTGTCTGCCTGGGATGACATGCTTGACAAGCCATGCTGCTTCGCAAGGGATGGCTTGCACCTGTCACCCCTGGGATTCCGGATACTGGCTAAGGCTCTTGCCGCCCCCATAGTGTCTTTTTTAGGCAAGGCTCAAATTCTAAGCCTACCACCCTAGAAAACAAAAATGGGAAGAAACTGAGGGTAATGCTGCTCAATGCCAGAAGTCTAAATCTCAAAATGCACGCACTCGAGGCCCTTCTCAGTATGGAGAACATCGATGTCTGTGCTGTAACTGAAACCTGATTCAAGGCTCCTGAGAGCACCCTGGCACTATTAGGTTTTACCTCATATCATGTGTTCCGGCCCCAAAACCCAGACCACACCACAAAAGGAGGGGGTGTATCCATATTCATAAAGGATACCCACACCTCCAGGCTGGTGGCAACGCACAAAGCTTCGGAAACCATCCAGGTGCAACTAACCATAGGCAAAACTGCTCTACAAATTGTAGCATGCTACAGGCCACCCTCTCAAACTCAGGAACCCCACACAGCCTTCCTGAAGACACTGGAGGGTATAAATGTATCTCCAAACACCATCATATTGGGTGACTTCAACTACCCGAATATAGACTGGGAACATTACTCAAGCCCTAACTTTCTAGCCCAACGGTTCCTGGAGTTCATAAATTCAAATGCCATGGAACAGCTAGTCACTGTTCCCATGAGAGGAGAAAATATACTAGATCTCATTATCACAAACATGGGGACAAATGCTCCACACCGAAGTATATCCCTCATTGGTGAGATCTGATCATAAACTAATCTCACTGGAAATCCACATCCCGCCCCCACCCCAAACAAAAAAGACCACAGTGAAGAACTTTTCTAAAGCAAACTTCACACTACTCAAGACTGGTGTGGTATCCTTCAAGGCCCCTGAGCCAGTGGAAACCACAACCCAAGCTGCAGAAGCCCTTACAAATGCCTTCTATGAACACCTCCAGGACTGCATGGATCAGGCAATGCCAAATAAAACCAAGACTCTTTCCACCAAGGGCAGAGGTCCAGTCTGGTGGACCCCAGCCATTAACAAACTTTACAATAAGAGGAGAAAGCTATTACATGATAGAACAAAATCCATAAAAGGGAAGTCACCCCTGATCATTATTAGTAAAAAAATACGAGCACTCATAAAATCAACTAAGGCCAATTTTGAGAGACAAATTGCCATGGATTCAAAGGACAATCATAAGGCCTTTTTCAGCTATGTTAGGAACCTGGGTGGAAACTCCCAGATATGCTCAGAATTAGTCCAAAATGATACAAAAATCACTGAACCCACAGACATTGCCAACATACTGGCAGACAGGTTCAGTGCAAACTTCACCCCCTCTCCCCTAAAGGAGAGATAACTATCCCAGCAGAGTGTAGCCTCCCAGACATCTCAAATGTGCAGGTGAAAGCTGCTCTCTCTAAAGCTAAAAACACAGCATCAATGGGACCGGATGGTGTCCCTGGCTGCGTGCTACATGAGCTAAATGAGGAATTAAACCCACACATAAGGCAGCTGTTTAATCTCAGCCTTACCACAGGCTACGTGCCCAAGGAGTGGCGTACGGCACCTGTGGTCCCACTCCACAAAGGCGGTGCCTCTACGGACCCTGGTAATTACCGCCCCATAAGCTTAACAAGTCTAGTCTGCAAAGCTATGGAGAGGATCATAATGGAGCTCATAAACAAAGATATAGGGGACTTGCAGACATTGGACCCGACCCAGTTTGGCTTCGTCAAGGGCAGATCATGCCTTTTGAACTTGGTTGACTTCTTCAAACAGTCACCAAGGCCATTGATGAGGGAAAGGCAGTCCATACAGCCTACCTTGACCTTGCAAAGGCTTTGACACAATACCCCACTCAGGTATTGTAGAAAACTTACCAGCTTAAATGTAAACCCATATGTCACAAGATGGGTTGCAAACTGGCTTAAGGACAGAACCCACAGGGTTAGAGTTGCTGGCGCTATGTCAGACTCCAAGCCGGTCACAAGTGGTGTCCCACAGGGCTCGGTCCTTGGCCCCTATTGTTCGGCATCTACTTCTCAGAAGTACAGGCCAGCATGGGAGGACTTTGGCTGACAAAGTTTGCAGATGACTGCAAACTGGGCGCCATAGTGTAAAGTGCATCGGACACAGATATCCTTCAGAAGGGACTCACGGAAACAGATAGCTGGTGCCAGAGCCATGGCTTGAAGTTAAACGCCAAAAAATGTATAGTCATACCCTTCGGGAAAAACAAGGTAACCCCAAGCTACCATATAGGTGGCAATCCACTAAGCACAGAAGAGGTTATCAGGGACCTGGGGACCCAGGTTGACAGTGGCCTTTCTTTTGACACTCACGTTGCTAAAGTGGTTAGAAAGACCTTCTACATTGCCCACCTGATCATGAAGGGATTCACATCCAGATCTAGTGAGGTCATTGTTCCCCTGTACTCTTCACTTATCAGACCAATGATCGAGTACAATGCCCCATTCGGGATGTATCTCACCCGACATCTGCAGCAATTGGAGAGACCCCAAAAGTTCCTCACCAAAAGGATAAAGGGACTCCAAAATCTGTCATATGCTGCCAGATTGAAGAAACTCCAGCTCTATTCAGTCGCATACCGTCTGCTCAGAGGTGACATGTGCCTGACATACAAGGCCATGTCCAACCCGGAATTAATGGACATGCTCCACCTCAAAAAATCCAAATCCAACAAAACCACTAGAGCAAGGGACTTAAACCTTAGCACGGATATAAATAGGATGTGCTGGAGGGATAGATTTATCACTCAGAGACTCCCTATGCTGTGGAATAAAATCCCGGTCCATGTGAGGCAGAGCACCTCGCTGGCTCTGTTCAAGAGAAATCTTGACCTGTGGATGGGAGATCATAGGTTTACCCCTGAATCATCTCTGTGTCACTGCTGGACAGAGGCACAACAAACTAATGGGTACAGTATTTTTTCATATAAGGGGTGGCATAAGCCACAAAACTTTGGGCTAGGCTTATAAATGCCTTAGGGCAGATAGCCTAGTATAAACCTATGAACCTATTTACAAAACTGAAATTAATATGTAAATGAACAAATAAACAAATACCTGAATAAAGGGAACAAATTAAATAATTTCATACAGAAATTAAGTTTAGTTCATGGTACCTCTAGTGTGTGCAGCACAAATCTATTTGTTGTTTTAATTTTTTTAATTAAAATATACAATTAAATTTTTGTTTACAGGTACTATGTAGTCTGTGTACATTATTGGTACTCTTACATGACATAAAACTCAGTAGGCAGGTATACAGAAAGAAAAAAAATAGCAAACTGTGTAAGGCTAAACTTTGCAGTAAATATTAACATGCAGGGTATATGCAATTCAGAGATATTTGTAGCACAGTCATGGGAGTACAAATATTTGTGTTGTCATTAGTATATATTTTCATAAGTACCATATTTGTGGGTAAACGTGAAAATATTTTATTTTGGTATGTGTGAATATGGATGTTAGTGTCAACCATATCTGTTAATTATAAGATGCATACATATGTAAATAAACTGCATATACTATTCAGGCAAAAAAGGGTAAGGATTTGCATATATACATGCATGTGCATTTATATGTACAGCTATGTATATGTATCTAATTATATATTGAGATATGTATGTAAATATGCACGTGCAAAGGGAATCACAAATGATGTTTACATTTGCTACTACTTTTGTAGATGATTTAGGTGAAGATTATGATAATCACTAATGAGTTTGCTCGATGTTTTGAGTTTCAAACAAATTAATTGATCATTATTCATTGTATACGTGTGTGTGTGTTTTTATATATATATATATATATATATATATATATATATATATATAAATATATATATATATATATATATATATATATATATATATATATGTATATATTAAAGTTAGATACAATATATATATATATATATATATATATATATATATATGGTCAAAACAAGTTTAGAGTTAGTTACACAAATATGGGTGTGGATAGCAGCGTGGAGGACAAGGACAGTATAGTAATGTGGTGCAGGCTAGTCAGCACCCAGATGTACTAAAAGTATAATTCCACATTGTAGGATAACAGCACAACTGTTTGTGCTGTTGGGAAAGTGAATCGACAGAAAACTATGTATACTGTGCATGAATGTTGTACTACATGGCATAATATTATTGTATTCTATAATAAATCATTATAGCTATGTTATCCTTTAATGTTTAACTATCCCTCAGCATTATGTCAGACCTATGCACAGAACTAAATGTGACATCATCACACTGGCCATACCTTGAGTGCACTGTTGTGGACATTTGACAAGGTGATGGCAGTACTATACTTGGACTGAGAGAACACATCCTTGTTTTCATTTGATGCACTGGAGTATGGGGTTTAGCACTCTAGGGCTTATCATCAATGTACAGCAATGAGAGCAATCACCAGAGGTGTCATATTGAGTGGGAACACTATGGTGTCACTGGCAGGAGATCTACAGTCTAGTTGTCTAGATAATGCATTTTGTGTGAGTAGACTATTTCTCATTCATGGGCTGATATGGTTTGGGTCATTTAAGAAGTGAACTGGCAGGCCTTATGTAAATGTTGTTCATTCACGTCATGCTAAGTTTTCCAGGATGACAGCACTGCATCTGGATTTTTTAGGTTTTGTCACTTCTCTGAACTACACAACACTGTGTTATGTGATGCTATCATGTAGGAGATGTACAGAAGTGGTTAATAGGTTTGTGAATACCATTCTTGGATATGGTCAAGGATACTGTTTTGCTAACATGTGGTGATGCCAAAACCAAAATGAAAGAAGTGTGCACATTTAGATTCATAGATTCATGGATTAACAGTAGACTATTGATCCAGAGGAACATTAATAGTCTAGCCAAAATATCCTCCATTGTAAGTACTCATTGGCATGACTAATTTAGCCCAAGTTTTAGATCCCTTTCAATGATGGCTTCAGGGGCCAGACCTGGGCTATATTTGCAATTGTCCATCTATGCGTCCAGGTTATGCTTAAAGAGTGTTAGGGAACTAATTTGCTTTACATCCAAAGGAAGTCTGTTCTGTTAACAGGTGATTCCCTGGGATATATAGCTATCTTGCCAGCAGGTTCTATTTATATTATGCTGGAAGATAAGTTCTCTTTAACAAGTATTTAGGATTTTACTAGTTCTGTGAATGTACAGCAGGTGACAGTGGATTGGATCCTTTGAGGCTATGTAGGTTAGACAGAGATTACCTCTCCAGAGAGTATAGGAAAACAGAAAAGAGACAAAGTACTTTAAGGCTGTCTGAGTAGCTCAGGAAAGACATACCCTTGATTATTGTAATGAGAAAACAATGCAGTCCCTCAAGCTGGGTCATGTGCTTAGACATGTACATACCAAAGTGGACATTATACTCTATTAATCACCCCTGGTGATTAGGTAAAAGTATTTCCTAACATTAGTGGATACATAATGATCAAAGGATAACTAATTCTCAGTGAAAGTGCTCGGGTCCCGAATGACCAAGTCAGTTTTGGCTAAAGACATAGTGCTGGTGCTGCGTTTCTTGGCATGTAGTTTTAGGCTGGTCTCCAGGCACCACTTATTGCTGCATACTAGTCCCTCCTGAAAAATCTGGAAGTCAGATGGTAAGGTAGTGACAATTCCAAACTTGGTCAGCTACAAGCCCTTGATGCCAGCCTTGAGACTGGAGAAGCAAATACCAAAGACAAATGGTCCTGGAACTGATCACTGGGGGATACCACAAGTGAATACTCTTTTTGAAGACAGCATGCTTCCCAACTAATAGACTTGGCTATGCCCATTAACCAGTTTATCTAGCAGGTAACATATGAGTTTGCATTTAGTTTGCTTAACTTATTGATTATGTCAGAATGTAGGGTGGTATCAGGTGCCCCCCCCCACACACACACACACACACACAAACACAAATAAGCACATACTGAGACACACATTTGCTTAGTTGTTGGATTTATTTCCATATTGCTGACTGGGTATGTAGTCGGGTCAGCAATGCATTTCAGCCACGACAGGGAACCCTTACAGAAAATGAAGAGAATTACAGTAGTAACCTTGAAATGCACTTTAAACTGTGTTTCATTTATGCATGAAAGACAGTTGAGCAGAAAGGAAAATAACCTTGCTGGTCAAGCATGAGAGACTGCTTATTAGAAAGGAAAGATAAGCATAAAGTGTGCAAAAATACAGAATGTTCTTTTCTCAAGGGAAAGATACAATTTTGCTAGCTACAGAATGTTCCTTAATGGAATGTTAAATAAAGCACATATGAGAAAAAGACTGAGACCAAGTTTAGAAAGAGTAAATAAGGAACATTTTTGGACTGAAGCAATATAATATGTTGTGTTCAGGATAGCAGTTCACTTAAGGTTAGTGAGTTCGTTTGACTTGTTACTTCAGAGAAGATTATAGATACTCGAGCCTGAGTTCAGAAGACAGGTCAAATAAAAACTATATTCATTTACGTTGTTCAGGACAATCAGAATATGATGTGCAGTAAGTTTGAACACTGATTGGTTATCAGCACTGTTAATGAAGACAGTATTCGGATATTGTGAACATCTAATAAAACCTTATTAAATGAAATACAGTGTTTGGAGAATTCATTCTGAAAAGTACACAAGACTTGGTCCTTAAAGGAGATACTGGCACCTGTTCAGTATAAGTTTGGGTAATTAACAGATAAAGACTTTCGTTCTCAGTCTAATCACAGTGTTTCCAGCTAATTACGATACAGTACAGTATTATCAATTTTTACAATGGCACCCAAACAAGCCTGCTGTCTGTGGAGAGATGTATAATTTTTGCAACCCAGCAAGCAGCTACTCTGGACAATCAAAAAATCAGAGACAGTTAACCCTTTCAAATCCAGTTTCCAGTGCAGCATATATTTTCTTAAGTTCACAGTGACTATTCTGCCCAATCACTACAGCAAAAGTACTATGGACATTTCAACAGCACTCTGGAGGCTTTCCAGCTAAGAGGCCCCAGTAAAAGTAATCAACAGTGCTGCAAACCACCCTTTCAGTGAAGGTATTATTCATTTCCAGACCTAGTCACACTACATGTGTTCTACAAAAATCCACAGAATAGCAGTGTTTTGTTCAACTACGTGTGTTCTACAGATTAAATCAGCCTTATCAGAAAACTTCAAAAAAAAAAAAAAAAATAAATAAATAAATAAATAATAATTAAAAAAAAACAGCTGCGGTAAGTAACCTTTTCGAGTACAGTTTTACTGCAACAGCCAGCTTAACTTCAAGGTTTCATTGGCAGTTTATAGTAACAGCAAATGTTTCATAACAGACTTTTCAGCATCATACCAGTGTTTTCCCATAAATAAAGAATGAAACAGAATAAACCAGAAATGACAGCACTACTTCATGCAGAATACAGACAGCACTACTTCATGCAGAACAAAAACACAGCAGATGACCTCTACATATAGTAAAAGCAGCTATTAACCAAAAAAAACCCACAGTGCCAGTGTTTATTTCAGAAAAACCTCAAACAACTTCAGTAGACCAGTATTAAATCAAAGCAGTGTTCCTTCAGGACATAAAATACATTATCCAGTTAATAGCTATCTCCACAAACTTTCAAGTTTCCAGTGTGATGTCATATAGCCAAGATGAAAAAAAAAGGTTAATAAGCTCCAGATAACATCTCATATTCTTCCCAAACCATAAAGTTATGTAAGACTTTATATGCATTTTTTAGTTACCAGCTCACAAAAGATAAATTAATCAGTTAAAGTCATTTGCAAGTAAACATGTCAAGTAATACTGCTATAGTTAAAATGTCAAAAAATATTTGGTTTAAGTTTAAAAATGTTCTCTTAAAGTTAAAGGTTATTAGTTCAAAAATGTTAAATATTTCTAAATGCAGAAGGGTTAAATCACAGAAGCAAGTTTATGAGTTAGCTTCTGTCACTATGGATTTAGACTTAATTAATCCTTGTGTAAATGCTTCAGCACATACAATTCAACATAATACTTTCAATTGTAGTATAGTTTCACATACAAATGTTAAAGAATGTAATACATGTAATTCAAAATACAGAAGTATGTTGCTGTTGCAGTATTAAACATACAAATGTCAACACAGTCAACGTACATAACATGCAGGCACTGTCTCAAGTTCACATTACTTCATCTACTTTCTTATTTTCAGAATCAAGTGCAATGTTTGCACTGAAGGCAGATAAGAGGAATCAGAGTGCAGATTTTAATACAGTAATTTGCAGTATAACTGAAGAACATACTTCAGTGCTAAGTAAAATAATGCATTCCATAGCTATCTGTAAAGATCAGAGCATTAATATGTCATTGTTTAAGGTTAAAAGAAATAACAATATTTCATTGTTTACAGACAAATCAATTTCAGTTACACATACATCTTTATTAAAAGACACAAATGCAGTTTTGTCAGGATTTAAAAGGTCAAAGATTAAAGCAGCTAACAGTTCAGTGAAGCAGCTCTGTACTAGGTCTAAACATGTCATTCAAGTTATATGCTGTTTTAGACAAGATTTGCGCAAATGTACAGATTTTAAAGAGTTGGCTATGACAGGAACATGCAGATTTATGGGTTAAAGATAAAATAAATTCCTGTTCAGCTGACACAGCTGAAGTGTTCAGAATGACATACTGGGTGTGGTCAGTTAAAAAAAAGGGTAACCGTATACCTCTATGTCTTGTAAGGTATAGCAGAACTAACAGTCAAATTAATTTGCAGAATAAAAGGGTCACAGTTACAGATATGGCAAATTAATTTTTTGTATTTTTTTTTAGCAGTCATTAGTTAAGAGCTTTGTATTAAAGTGTTGTAGTGCATAAACAATATTGCAATATATACAGAGACAAAATAATGTTTGCTAGTTTACAGAATATACAATTTAAAGTCAATGCTACATTGTAAAAATGTTTTATATTTTAATTTTTGAAGTAGTTGTCTTCTCTTTGTATGTATAGCTGTTATATTTATTTCCGTATATTTCCGTATGTATGTATATTTATATTGTCTAATTCTTGTGGAGCTTTTCTCCCTGGGCCTCCACTGAAAAAGGGCACTACCTCAGTTTGACTAGCCCGGTTAACAGATGTCAAATAAATAAATAAATAAATAAAGTGACAACACAGTTAAGAATTCAGATCCTGTGTATAAAAGAGTACATTATGTAATCAGTTTCAGACTGTATATGTTTCATATGAAAATGGCAGTTTGCCAAGCACATAAGCTCAGATTACAGTTAGCCTAGCAAGCTGAATTAATGGCAGTACTATATGCCATAGGGCTATATGGCAAAAATCCATTTAATGCATTTACAGTTTTTCTATTTATCAGAAAAATTTTAAACAGTAATAATAAATTCTTGCAGCATTCAGTACTACTGAAAAGTTAAATGAAGTCAGCTAAGAAACGGTGAGACAGTGGGTGGAGTTTCCCCTCACAGAACAGTATGTTAATATCTAAGGGTCACAAGACAAAATGTAAAAAGTGCAACAGTTAAAACTGATTTTATATAGGTGCAGAAATGCACAGTGTTACATTACTATTTTGATCAGTTTGCCTACAGACTTGCAAAAGTTTATTAGGAGTAAATGATTATTTCATGCAGAAAAATGTTAAAGTTAGCACAGTAAGCAATGCTGCCAGTTTATAGTTGTTAAAGCTGCAAATGTTTATTTCATGCAGAAAAATGTAAATAAGGTCAGGGCAATAAGCAATGTTATAATTGTTAAAGATGCAAATGTTATTTTAAGGACCTGATACTAAACACAATCAAGAACTTTAGCTACCCAGCCTTGCAGAAGAAATAAAAAGAAGAGGTTTAAAAGTCCTAACTATAAAGAGGACACTTCAAAGCAGGCCTTCCTTTACCTCACCAGCGACTGGGACAATGCAGAGTAAAATTTGGCAAAAGCTGTGGTGCAGAAGTTGACTATGTTTTTCAATTATTTCTTCAATGTTTGTTTAAAGTTAAAATGTATGAGTTAAAACAAGTATGTAGGTTTTCAAACAGTTATATAACAGTATTTGTTTCAGTTTATGTTTTTATCAATATTCAGTCAATACTGACAAAAAATATTAATAGTTTAGTCCCCAGTATATCACAATAACAGATTTCAGTTTGTGTTCAGCTAACACTGTCAAAATGTTTTCATGTTTTCAGACAATTGTACAATAGTACCAGTTTCAGTTAATACTGGAAAGTATTAGTTTAGTTAGATTCCAGAATATACCCAGCTATTTTAAATGTTCAGTGTACGCTAATGTAAATTTCAGTCAAGTTTCAGAATATGACATTCATATTCAGTTATGTGTTCAGTATAGTACATTTCAGTCAAATCTCAAAATACTTCACATTATTCAGTCATTAGTTAAGGGTAAAGTAATCATTATTCAGTCATTGGTTAAGGGTAAAGTGACAGAATTACATTATTTAGTCATTAGTTAAGGGTAAAGTGACAAACTTATTTGTAACAGGCTTATAGTTATTCAGTGCACTCAAGGCATAACAGGGCAAGCTTAATTTATTAATTAGCTTACAGGTTATAGTGCACGTTTACAAATTACAGTGCACTTTACATAATTATTGTACATCAGTCAGAAATTAAGGACACAGACAATGCAAAGGTATAGACTTGAAATACAGAAAGTATAGGTTTTAGTAAACTATTATAGCTCATAAATATTCATAAAAGTTAAAAAGGGTAAATAGCATTAAAGAACAAATTTAAATAAAAATGCATAGACACAAGTTAACACAGAATATGGTAATTATGTTTCAAGACCACTTAAAAAGTTATCTTTTTAGTGCAAATTTCAGTTAGGTTTCAGAAAACAGCCATCATGCTTGAGAAGCTATACAATAAAAACAAACAGTACAATGTGTAAATATGTAAATCTATAAACAACAGGGAAATGTTTCATTTGCTATAAAAAAGACATCACAGTGCACTAAAGCACCAGTTCATAAGGTAAAAAAACATAGTTAATAAACAATGTAACTTTACCATTACAGCATACAAAGATATAAAAGAAAACTAGGCAGGGTTAACAGTTCGTACTCTGTCTAACTTAAATAAAAATTTACAAAGACAGGTTAATCAGCTTTAAAAGCCACAGACTTAAAATACATTCATTTTCATAATAATGCACAGGTTTTAAATATAACACTCCCACATCAAAATGTAAACTTAAAGATTCTGAAGACTATAAATCTAGGTAATATAAAATCAAATCTTAAAGTTAAGAGACTTCAACCCAAACAGGCCATAAATGCTCCAGTGACACCTAGTGGTCAGAATTAAAATTGCAGATTTACCAATTTTTTTTTTTTTTTTTCAGATTATAAGTCAGGTAGCATAAAGCTGTACACCGTAGTTAGCAATATAAATGTAAGGTAACTACAGAAGTAGGTCCCTATAGACTTTTGTCAGGGACCTCAGGGGCAACTGTTAGATTAGGGACTTCCATTTTAAAGTAGTTATTAGACATTAGACAGGCTAAAGGGTAAAATAAATTGTGTTTCATTTAAGAAAGAGTAAATAAGGAAAATTATGTGGCAGTGCAGTGGTTAGCATTGTCGCCTTACAGCAAGAGGTTCTCTGGTTCGATTTGCGTCTGGAGCGCCTTCTGTGTGGAGTCTGCATGTCTTCCCTGCAGTTGACTGAACTTTAAAGATGTGCAGGTCGATGCATGAGTGTGTGTGTGCCTTCTTTGAAGGTTGGGTGCTGGGCTGGCAACTCGACACCATAAAAATCCACTGCCAATCAATAGCGGACAGGTGATGCACTGTGGCGACCCCTAACCTGGAAAAGCTGAAAGACTTTTTTTACTGGACTGAAGCAATATAATATGTTGTGTACAGGATATCAGTTCAGTTAAGATTAGTGAGTTAATTCAACCTGTTACTTCAGAGAATATTATAGACACTCTAGCTTGAGTTCAGAAGACAGGTCAAATAAAGACTATATTAGTTTATGTTGTTCAGGACAATTAGAATATGACATGCAGTAACTTTGTATCCAGGACTGTATGTAAGCTTCTGAGCACCCCCAAGCCTTTCTGTGTTGGATGGAAGCCTTCTAGCTTATCAGTGGGAGTGGTAAGCACTAGGTAGCCTATCTACCACAAGGGTAGTGGTTTCTGGACTAGGATTTGTAGTTTATTTGCTGTTTGGGCAGTTTTTCCATATCTTTCAACTTTCTGGTTTAAAAGCCTGTGTTGTGCTTGTTTCCCACCTTTCCTGTAACTAGTCTAGTCCAGATACAGATTTGCTGTATCCAGGACTGTTTGTAAGCTTCTGAGAGGTGCCAGTGTCTGCTCTTCAGTTTTTTCCCTTAGATCTGCTAGCTCTCTCCTCTCCTGCACTTTTACTAGCTTATTAGTCTAGCACTTTACCATACCAGACTTCTTGTAGGAATTATTATAGCACACAAAAGTAGTACCAGCACTAAATGTTCTACAAGGAAACAGCTCCAGTACATATTATTAATGCCCACCCCTCCAGGTGTGTCTAAAGGTCAGTTCCCTGTGCTTTCTCCTGTTAACCTGGTGAACCTGGGCATCCTGAGGCAATGTAGCAACTGCCTCATGTATACCGACAACCCTCTCCTCTTACCTCCCAACACTCAGACTTGTGAGAGATGCACTTATATATCCAGAATAGCTGGTCAAGAGGAGAAGGTCAACACTTGCCCCACACCACATGGAACACATAGCCCTGCAGAACACACACCAGCACTGCCTTCACATAAAAACACAACCCACACACCCACCTTTGCTGAGGCTCTCAATAAAAATCAACCCAAAGAGCAGAGACCTCCAAGGCAGAAATGCACTCGACCACCATAACACAACACTAATCATGAGACACATAACTCTCCTAAACAGTGTGCCACTCAACCAAAGCCTCTAAGGCAAAACAGCATGCCCAGCACACTAGTCATAGGTGACTCAATAGTGAGGCACACTGTTGACCCACTCACTAGGTTAAATAAGGAGAAAGTAACAGTCAGCTGCCTGTCAGGTGTCAGGATCTGCCATATAACACATACACTCAGGTCCCTCAACAACAGGTACAAATATGACTCTGTCATTGTACATGTGGGTGTGAATGACCTGGGATGCATCTCCCTGGACTACAAGAAAAGAGACATGGAGGAGCTCTCAGATTATGTAGCCCAGGCGGGTATGACCCTAGCCCTGAGCAGCATCATACCATCACCCAGAATGATACCACAGTACAAGCAGAAAATGACTGATTTCAACAATTGGCTAAGTTTCTGGTGTCATTAAGGGGATCCAGTATCTGTCTACTTGGGATGACATCATTGACAGACCTCGATGCTTTGCCATAGATGGCCTGCATTTGTCACCCTTGGGCTTCTGGATACTGGCCATGGCTCTTGCCACCCCTATAGTGCCTTTTTTAGGTAGTGTTTCAAAGACAAAATTACCACTGTAACAGCTACAAACAAATGCAATCTGATGGTCATGCTGCTCAATGCTAGAAGTCTAAATCTCAAAATGCACTTGCTTGAAGCACTCCTTAAAATGGAGAATATCGACATTTGTGCTGTAACAGAGACCTGGTTCAAGGCAGTAGAAAGCACCCCTGCACTACTAGGCTATAACTCATTCCATATCTTTCAGCTCCAGAACTTGGACCGAAGCTCCAAAGGTGTTGGTGTTTCCATATTCATAAAGGATGCACACACCTCTGGACTGGTAGCCCAACATAATGCATCCAAGATACTTCAGGTGCAGCTAACATTGAGTAAGACAGCGATTCAGGTCATAGCCTGTTATATGTCCCCAACCATGTCCCAAGACACTCACTCCACATTCCTAAGCACCCTGAAGAATATTAGGGTCCAACCTAACACATTCATACTGGGTGACTTCAACTACCCCTCCGTTAACTGGGAAAAATACTCATGTACCAATACACTTGCCAACGTTTTCTGGAATTCATTAATTCCAATGCGCAGTACCAGCTCATTATTACCCCCACTAGAGGTAGCAATATCCTTGACCTGGTTATTACTAACATGGGCGACCATTGCTCCACACCAATAGTCAACTCCTCCCTGGTTAGATTCGACCACAATCTAATCACCTTGGAAATCCACATCCCTCCCACCCCCCGCAAAGATAACCACCATGAAAAACTTTTCCAAAACTAACTTTGGGCTCCTAAGAACAGAGGTGGCTAACTTCACGGCACCCATGCAAATGGAGAATAGTTGCATGACTGCCGAATCATACACCAATGCACTGTACGAACACGTGCACAAATGTATGGATCTCACCATACCCAATAGAACCAAGCTGCTCTCCTCCAAAAAAAAAGGAAGCCAATCTGGGGGTCCCCTGCCATAAACAAACTCTACAACAGAAGGAGGAAACTGATGCGGAATAAGGTGAAGTCCCATGACTGGAAAAACTCCCTTATCAGCCTCAACAAAAAGTTGAGATCCCTCATCAAATCCTTTAAAGTTAGCTATGAAAACAGAATTGCAGCAGATAGTAAAGACAAACACAAGGCCTTCTATAGGTATGTAAAGAACCGTCATGGCAATACCCAGATTTGCTCTGAGCTACTGCACAATGGTACCTTCTATACTAAGCCAACAGATATTGTCAATATATTGGCCAACAGATTCAGTGCCAACTTTACCCCTCCCCCCAAAGGAACAATCACAATACCAGTAGATTGTCAGGCACCCAGTATTACTGCTGCACAGGTTAAAACAGCACTGTCCAAGGCCAAGAATACAGCTTCTATGGGACTTGGCAATATCCCTGGCTGTGTCCTACATGAACTACAGAGTGAACTGGCACCTTACCTGTGTGCCCTGTTCTGTCACAGCCTCACCTCAGGCTTTGTCCCTACCAAATGGCGCACTGCTATAGTCATCCCTTTCCACAAAGGAGGAGTGACTGCAGACACTGGGAACTATCACCCCATTAGCCTGACAAGTCTGATATGCAAAGCTATGGAACACATCATCATCATGGACCTAATAAACAAGGATATAGGGAATATCCAAACTCTGAATCCCACACAGTTTGGTTTTGTGAAGGGTAGATCATGCCTGCTCAACTTGGTTGACTTCTTTGAGTCAGTCACCAGAGCTTTGGATGAAGGCAAGGTGGTTCATACAGCCTACCTTGATCTGGCCAAGGCCTTTGATACTATTCCCCACTCAGGAATCATAGAAAAACTCACTAAGCTAGGCATCAACCCCTATATCACTAGGTGAGTTGCAAACTGGCTCACAGATAGAACCCACGGTGTGAAAGTAGCTGACTCCAAGTCTGACTGCTGGCCAGTCACGAGTGGATTCCCACAGGGATCGGTCCTGGGTCCTCTCCTGTTTGGTATCTACTTCTCAGAAGTCCAGTCCAAAACAAAGGGACTCTGGCTGACAAAGTTCACAGACAATTACAAGTTGGGAGCCATTATTAACTCCCTAAGTGATGTTGACATCTTACAGAAAGGCCTCACTGAGACCAATGACTCATGTCAGAACCATGGCCTTAAGCTCAATGCCAAAAAATGTATCGTCATCCCTTTTGGGAAAAACCTGGTTCCAATGAACTATCACATCGATGGTAGTCCACTGAACACAGAAGGTGTTATAAGAGATCTGGGAACACAGGTTGACACCAACCTCTCTTTTGACTACCACACTGCCACTGCGGTCAGAAAGTCCTTCTATGTGGCACATCTCATTACTAAGGGTTTTGCATCCAGGAAGAAAGAGGTCATTGTCTCCCTCTACTCTTCCCTCATTAGGCCAGTCATCGAGTACAATGCCTCATTTGGCATGTACCTCACTAGACAACTGCAACAACTGGAGAGGCCGCAAAAGTACCTCACAAAGAGGATCCTAGGCCTTAAACACTTGTCCTATATGGACAGACTAAAAAAACTCCAACTATTCTCTGTCTCATATCACCTACTTAGAGGCGATCTCTGCTTGACTTATAAAGCCATGTCTGACCCAGCTCTGTTAGAAATGCTACATCTAAAGAAATCACAATCCCTCTACACCACATGCTCCAGAGACCTCAGCCTCATTACCACAATCAACAGAACATGCTGGAGGGTCAGGTTCATAATCCAGAGACTGCCCATGCTATAGAATAGACTTCCCATAGATGTCAAACAGAGCACCTCACTGGCCCTCTTCAAGAGAAATCTTGATGAGTGGATGGGAAATAGAAAATTCACCCTGGGGATCACTCCAGTGGCTCTACTCACAGGAGCGGCCCTAGGTCAACTGGTGCCCCAGGCAAAAGGACTCCATGGTGCCCCTCCCACCACTCTACCTGGTGCCCCATCCTGGTCTACCTACACCAACTAAATACTGGAAAAGCACCCCTGCTAGTCCAGCGCCCTAGGTGGCCGCCTAGTTGGCCTATGCCCAAGGCCAGCTATGTCTACTCAACAGACACTGGAAACTAAGGTCAGATGGCACGATGCCGGGATAATCCTATGGGCTAGTCTTGTAAAGGCTCCAGGGCCATTAGCCTATTACACACCTATGACCCTATGAACCACAATGAATGGTAGAAAAAAGTGAGAAAAGAAATTCAGTTTGATAGAATCAGTATCAGACATATAGTTATGGTGTGATTTCTAAAGAACAATATACGGCATCAGGTAATGATAAAATACTTTTAGAACAGTGATTAGATTCAGTTCCAAAGCTGCTTGACATGTTTAGATAAAAGATGCAAAATATTTTATTATTTTAGAATATTAGGACATTTACAACTCACCAGGTTTCTTTCAAGGCACAACTGTCCAAAGTAGTGCTGTGTTGTGCTGCAAATTAAGGGAAAATCTGTATTATTATAAAAGTGCACCTACATGAATATACACGCACACTAACAAGCAACAATAATAAGATGCCATATGAAAATAATTTCTAGTGGAGGGAAAACGATTTGTAGCAACAAGCATGAAACAAAAATATTATTGCCTAGGCTTGATTAGTTATTAGACACAGTTTTACAAAAACAAGTACATGGTAAAGTAGATATCATTTCATTGCTAAAGAGGCTCCAGGTCTGTGTTTGACAAGATAGCATCTCTAGCTGAGTAAAATCCAGTCATTCAACAAATCTAATTGCCCATGGGTGGGGAAAGGAAAATACAAAAGGGAAAACTTCAACTGTAAGCCGTTAGGACTTCCTGTAACAACCCCCACTGAGAGTTTGTGTAATCTGACATGTAGTATGCTAATGAGTCTCTTTGAAAACCTTGTCTCTGGGTGAACATGTGACTTACACAGTACTAAAATGTAAACAAACTCCTCTAACAAAAAAATCTGGACTAGTGTCCCTTTATATAGAAGAATCAGGAGTAACCTAGACTTGAACCAAAGTTTGGGGTTTAGAGATGGAGATGAACAGGAAGAAGATCAGCAGCACTCAAATTAGTGAATAAATTTGAGACTACAAAGCATCTTTCACATATTTGAAATATGGGTTTACAAGAAAAAGTGACTGAGGAAGATTGGACTTTTGTTGACTTTGTTAAGCATATGCCTCTAGGGTTACCACCTGTCCCACTTTGCGAGGGACAGTCCCTCTTTGGGCAGTTGTGTCCTGACAAAAAATTAAAAAAATGCTACAAGAATAAGCTTTTATTTAGGCAAAAAAGTTAAGTTCTATCCTTTGTACTGATCGTGGGTATGTGTCGGCCTGTAAAATCTGATGTTTGTACCGAAAATGTCCCACTTTGGCCATTTGAAAAGGTGGAAACCCTATATGCCCCACTTCTTGCCATTAATGTTTGGAAGGACACTAAAAGGAAAAAGGAGGGAGAATAGAAGAAAAGTAACTGTAAATAAAACATTTTTTGTTTTTAACAGTATTTGTATGAAACATTTTATGATATAAATTGCATGTGATACAGTAAAGTATTTTATTGACTGTTGTATGCAGAGCAGCCCTTTGGAGCAAAAGGGCTCCACAGCAACCCCCACACCACCTGGTATTCCCATCCTGGTCTACCTATACCATCCAGATGACTTTTATTCTCCATTTTTTCTCACAATTTATCTTACTGTTCAGTTTTTCCTGTATTTTTTCAACACATTTTAAAGAAACCCATTTCTTTACTACAAAAAAGTAAACAAATAAATACTAGAAAAATGCCCCTGCTAGAATGGCACCCTAGGCAGCCGCCTAGTTGGTTTATGTCTAAGGCCGGCTATGGTTGTATGTGATAAAGATACTGAAGCAAACAGGTACTTGTCTTCTTCTTCTTTTCTTTTGTTTTACTTTTAAGAAAAAAAAATCTAGGCATTACACAGTAAAAAGAGAAGAAAGTCTGGACAGAAGCACATTTAATTCAATAGATTGTAATCTTTGGCTGTTGGGGTGGGAGTGGGGTATAAAAGTGCACTGATTATAGTATATGCATAATTCAAATGTTTTCTTTTAATTTTGTTTCCCTTTTACTGGTGCATATGTAAATATCTGGATTATTGTCCTTGGCTTAATGTAATTGTATTTATTTAATTATTTATTTATTTAACATTTGTTTACCAGAAAGTCTGACTGGGACAGAGCCCATTTTCAGAGGAGGCCTGGGGAGAAATGCTCCAGTCGCATGCCTTTGGAATGTGAAAAGAAACTGGAGCACCTAGACGAAACCCACTCGAGTGCAGGGAGGACATGCAGACTCCACACAGAAGACACCCCGGCAGAGAATTCAACTGGAGAACCTCTTGCTGTGAGGTAACAATGCTAAACGCTGCACTACTGTACCACCCAGTGACAGTTTTTTTGTGAATGCAAGTGGGTTTTAAAAAATGAGAGACCACAATGTAATAAATAGTTTTATTTACATCCACGGTGGTGCAGCGGTAGCGTTGTTGCCTCACAGCAGGAGATTCTCCCGTTCGATTCTTGGCTGGAGTGTGGGGAGTGCCTTCTGTGTGGAGTCTGCATGTCCTCCCCGCAGTTGGGTGGACGTTCGAAATACATGCGTAAATGGGCGTGCGTGCCTTTGTTGAAGGTTAAACTTCGAGCTGGCACCTCGGCGTTTGTGAAAATCTACTGCCAATCATTAGCGAACCGGAGTTCCGCTGTGGCGACCCCTAACCGGGAAAAGCTGAAGCAAATAAATGTTCAGTGCCAGTTGAGAAATCTGGACCTGAAGGCAGCTCTGCATTTTGATCTTATTTTTCAATGGAAGCAAGATGACTAAAGGTGAAGGGAATGAATTGAGAGGTCTGTACTTTGTTTACTGAGAGAAACATAAAATTAAAAGGTACAAGGGCAAGCAGTATGATAAAAAAATGAAGTTTGAAATTATTGGAAGTGAATAAGAGATAGCGGATTTTCTTGTAACTAAATATTTTGATGCATTTACTAGAACAGTGTATAATTTAGTTTCATTTAAAGATAGCCAATGCACTTTTTCTTAAGGCTAAAAGTTCATGTTTTCTCTAAACATACAAGTTGATTTTCACATCTGGGAGAGTAATAAAGATAAGATAAGAAAAGACAGCAATTAGTGTAAATCGGAGCAGAACCTGTAACATGCATCATAGCACAGATAACTAGGGTTGCCACCTTTAGTCGTGGTTAAAACTGGAGTAAAGCCAAACCACTCATGTCACCATTAACCCTGCCCACTCCACCCCTCTCCCACCCACATTCCGCCCATTTTGTGACATCACGATGACATCACTCTGTGGAGAATGTCCTCTTTTTCCGTTCCTGCTGCCTCTTCCGGCTGGTTTACTATGCTTTTCTGTAAATAAAAACATAGTAAATCAGCTGATTTACCAACCCCGATAGTCTGTTTCCTTTTTGAAACAGAATACTGGAGTTTGTACAGTGTTTTCCAGACTACTGGAGAATCAGTTTGATTTCCGGATAATCCGGCAAAAAAACGGAGGGGAGGTAACCCTACGGATAACCTTAGTTTCAGGTTATGTTTTGCCTCTGTGTATAGCTGTCTGTTTGTGACAATTGTTCCCATCAGGAGGGTAAACTTAACTGTTTGAAGTTGTACATAGTTTTGTGTGCTTGTTTTAAGTTAATAAGTTATGGGGGTGTTATAGGGGTGTGTCTTTTTTGTCTGAGGGTTTTCATTAACATAAATATATTGTAAAATGTGATATAGGTTTAAATGGAGATGACAAGAATAACTGTATAACCGATCAAACTGCCAAATATTAGTGGGTGTATGTAACACAAAATCTGGAAATAGATATTTAAAAAGCTGTCATATATAATAGGTGGGAATAAAAACTTCTTAACATAATGGCTACATTAAATATATTATTTGGAACATGAATGGCCTCACAGGTATAGACAAAATGGAAATAGTATTGAATTATATTAAGAAATTCGGAGTGCAAATAATATTGCTACAGGAGATACACTTGGAAAAAACAAGCATGTTAATTTGATAAAGAAACGTTTTCAGGAGGGGTATTCAGCAGAGTATCAGGGACAAAGGAGTACTTATACTAATTGTTAGAGGAACTCCAATAGTGATAGAAGAGAAAAGAAAAGATAGTAATGGTAGATTTGTGGTAGTAAGGGGCTACTGGCAGACAAGGAGGATTACTCTGGCATGTATTTATATTTCATCTAAAACTACTATTATGGACAGTAAGAAAATTTGGAGAGGAAATAATCAGCTTTTTGCGGGGAATATTACTTATAGGTGGGGACTGGAATTTGATTTGTAACTAGTATGTACCTGGGGGACCTGGAAGGGAAAAGATGATGGTAGATTCCTGAAGAAATGTATGTAAATATTTAATGTGGAAGACCTAAATTCAGTAGTAGGAACTCAAAGAGAATTTACTCATTATTCCCCACAGTACACTAACTGGACTAGACTGTGGAATGCTAGTCCAATTGTTTATTTATGCTTTCATTAAATTAATACTCCTTCTAGTTTCTCTGGTATAACAGAAAATTGCAGATTTTTCCTATGTGCTCTGTTTTCTAATTCTGCCATTTTTGAAACATCTCTTCTTAAGCAGTCTCATACTCATAGCCAGCCTTTTCTTCATTTTGACCTCTGATTTTTGCAGTTTTATCAGCTCATCTGAATATCTGTTTAAAGCTCCTTACATTTCCTGCCTTTTGTTATTTGGATTTATATACTCCTTCAGTGTTTTATTTATTTTACTCAGCTCTGGGCACATTTGATTTATTTTTCCCTCTAGGCTACTGGAAGCCATGTCTTGCACCAAGGCTGGAGCCTGAATTCCTCTTTGCTGAACAGCTGCATGATTCTTCCCAGGCAGTTTTTTCTCTCCACATTTTCTAATTGATTTTCTTCCTGAATCTTTTAGATTCTTCTTTGCCAACTTCCAGGCAGTGTGTTTACTAGACAGTAAATGAATTTACTAAATGTGACAGAGCTCTTGGCCACTGTCTTTCCGTTTCTTTTTTCACAGTGGAAGATATGAAGTTAAGCTGTTGATCAGTTTACAGCCATATTGGAAAACACTACTAGAGCATATATTGAGGAATAATTGTAATTATAATCATCAGCATTTTCATAATCACCCTCATCTTTGTTGTCATTATCATCATCCTGAATTATTTCTTTTTGCTCTATTTTTCAGTTATTTTTTTATTGTCCAAATGTAATAGGAAATTTGTACTTGTTCAGAGTAAATGAAATGATGTAATTACTAGTTCACTACTGTGCATTTAAATAATTTATTCTTGTTCATATATATATAGTGTTGACTGTATGTTTATGCTGTTTTTCCTGTGTTGTGACTGAAAAACAGTTCATTAAGCTGGTTAAGAAAACAATAAATAAGTAAAACATGTATTCTAGAAAAGTGAAAACAGTGCACATAGCTGCTTGCTGAGCATACTGCTTAAAGGACTCTATGTAGTATATATTGGAATATCCAGAGTTTAAAAGTATAAATACAGCACAGGAGTGCTTGTAACTGCACCATTCTAGCCATGTGTTGCCTAGCAGAATTAAAGTGCATTACCTTTAGGAAGTGATACAAATCAAATCATTTTATCAACATAACACAAAGCTGGAAACTTGTACCTGCCCACAACCCAGTCACCCAAAGAAGATTTTGGGGATGGTGAACACTACATAAAATGGTTTCTCTAACTCATTAACACCTAGTATCCAAAAATAAACCTGTAAGAGTGTAGAAAGGATACTGTGGAAGGAATTTTACACAGAAGGCAATGGGCAACTTGCAAAGTAAGAAAAGGCAACAGCACAGCACGACCTTAGCAGACTAGTATTTCTACATGACTAACTCCAGCCAGTTATGAGTAATGCAAGTCAAGCTTTTCATACATGTGCAGTGTATTCTCACAGTTTAGATGCTCAACAGTGAATGTTGTTTGTCTTTTCGGCTTTTCCCAGTTAGGGGTCGCCACAGCGGAACTTCGGTCTGCTAATGATTAGCTGTAGATTTTTTTTATGGTGCCAAGTTGCCAGCCCAAAGCCCAACCTTCAGTGAAGGCACTCCCATTCATGCATGTCTTTCGGAGGCCACTCGACCGCACGGAGGACATGCAGACTCCACACAGAAGGCACTCCAGCCATGAATCGAACAGGAGAACCTCTTGCTGTGAGGCAACAAACGCTACCATAAATCTTAAAACACTTTGAACCATTTTTAAAGTATATTTATACACAACTGTGTACTAGGCTAATGACCCTGGAGCCTTTACAAACCTAGCCCATAGGATTACCCTGACATTATGCCACCCAACCTTAGTTCCCAGTGCCTCTGTCGAGTAGAGCCACTGGAGTGATCCCTGGGGTGAATTTTCTATTTCCCATCCACTCATCAAGGTTTCTCTTGAAGAGGGCCAGTGAGGTGCTCTGTTTGACATGTATGGGCAGTCTATTCCATAGCAAGGGCAGTCTTTGGGTTATGAAGCTGTCCCTCCAGCACGTTCTGTTGATTGTGGTAATGAGGTTGAGGTCACTGGAGCGTGTGGTGCGGAGGGATTGGAATTTCTTTAGATGTAGCATTTCTAACAGAGCTGGATCAGACATGGTTTTGTATGTCAAGCAGAGATCACCTCTAAGTATGTGATATGAGACAGAGAATAGTTGGAGTTTTTTGAGTCTGTCCATATAGGACAAGTATTTAGTGCCTAGGATCCTCTTTGTGAGGTACTTTTGCGGCCTCTCCAGTGGTTGCAGGTGTCTAGTGAGGTACATGCCAAATGGGACATTATACTCAATGACTGGCCTAATGAGGGAAGAGTAGAGGGAGACAATGACCTCTTTCTTCCTGGATGCAAAACTTTTAGTAATGAGATGTGCCACATAGAAGGGCTTTCTGACCACAGTGGCAGTGTGGTGGTCAAAAGAGAGGCTGCTATCAACCTGTGATCCCAGATCTCTTATAACGCCTTCTGTGTTCAGTGGACTGCCATCGATGTGGTAATTCATGGGAACTGGGTTTTTCCCAAAGGGGATGACGACACATTTTTTGGCATTGAGCTTAAGGCCATGGTTCTGACACCAGTCATTGGTCTCAGTGAGATCTTTCTGTAGGATGTCATCATCACCTGGGGAGTTAATAATAGCTCCCAACTTGCAATCATCTGCGAACTTTGTCAGCCAGAGACCCTTTTAGTTGGCCTGAACTTCAGAGAAAGTATATACCAAACAAGAGAGGACCCAGGACCAAACCCTGTGGGACTCCACTCATGACTGGTCAGCAGTCTGACTTGGAGTCTGCTACTTTCACACTGTGGTTCTATCTGTGAGCCAGTTTGCAACCCACCTAGTGATATAGGGGTTGATGCCTAGCTTAATGAGTTTTCCTATGATTCCTGAATGAGGAATGGTATCAAAAGCCTTGGCCAGATCAAGGTAGGCTGTATGAACCATCTTGCCTTCATACACAGCTCTGGTGACTGACTCAAAGAAGTTGACCAAGTTGAGCAGGCATGATCTACCCTTCACAAAACCAAACTGTGTGGGATCCAGAGTTTGGAGATTCCCTATATCCTTGTTTATTAGGTCCATGATGATGCATTTCATAGCTTTGCATATCAGACCCGTCACGCTAATGGGGCAATAGTTCCCAGGGTCTGTAGTCACTCCTCCTTTGTGGAGAGGGATGACTGTAGCAGTGTGCCATTCGGCATTGACAAAGCCTGAGGTGAGGCTGTGATTGAACAGGGCAAAGAGGTGAGGTGCCAGTTCACTCTGTAGTTCATGTAGAACACAGCCAGGGATACTGTCAGGTTCCATGGACGCTGTATTCGTGGCCTTGGACAGTGCTGTTTTAACCTGTGCCGCAGTAATACTGGGTGCCTGGCAATCTACTGGTATTGTGATTGGTCCTTTGGGGGGGAGAGAGGGATAAAGGTGGCACTGAATCTGTAGGCCAGTATATTGGCAATATCTGTTGGCTCATTATAGTAGGTACCATTGAGCAGTAGCTCAGAGCAAATCTGGGTATTGCCATGGAGATTCTTTACATAACTATAGAAGGCCTTGTGGTTATCTTTACTATCTGCTGCAATTCTGTTTTCATAGCTAGCTTTAGAGGATTTGATGAGGGAGCTCAACGTTTTGTTGAGGCTGATAAGGGAGTTTTTCCAGTCTTGGGACTTCACCTTATTCTGCATCATTTTCCTCCTCCTGTTGTAGAGCTTGTTTACAGCAGGGGACCACCAGATTGACTTCCTTTTTTTGGAGGATAGTGTCTTGGTTCTATTGGGTATGTCGAGATCCATGCATTTGTGCACATGTTTGTATGATTCGGCGGTCATGCAACTATTCTCCATTTGCATGGGTGCCATGAAGTTAGCCACCTCTGTTTTTAGGAGCTCAAAGTTAGCTTTGGAGAAGTTTTTCATGATGGTTACCTTTGTGGGGGTGGGGGGGTGGGGTGGATTTCCAGCATGATTAGTTTGTGGTCAGATCTAACCAGGGAGGAGTTAATTACTGGTGTAGAGCAACGGTCGCCCATGTTAGTAATGACCAGGTCAAGGATGTTGCTCCCTCTAGTGGGGGTAAGAATGAGCTGGTCCAGGGCATTTGAATTAATGAATTCCAGGAAACGTTGGGCAAGTGTATTGGTACATGAGTCATTTTCCCAGTTAATGGAGGGGTAGTTGAAGTCGTCCAGTATGAGAGTGTTAGGTTGGACCCTAATATTCTCCAATGTGCTTAGAAACGTGGCGTGTGAGTCTTGGGACATTGTTGGGAATTTATAGCAGGCTACAACCTGAATTATGTTGGAATAGAACCCACAGCCTTCTGAGTGTGCTACCTGCAGAGCTACTGAAACTGCCTTTCAATATATAGCTGCAAAAATGGTTGCAATCATGTACCTGTTGTTACAAATCCAGTGAGCTGCTGTTAATGTGGTAGGCATGATAATGATGCTGAGGACATGGCTCAAGGCAGGCAAGATAAAAGGGTACTCCTACAGTATGAGGTGTCTTTTTGCTGAATTTACTTATTGACCCACATATGTAGCAGGACATTGTTACTAGGGCAGGCTTTATATAACACTGAGAATCTATATCAGCGCAGCCAAAACAAAAGGGCACTCCTACAATATGTGATGCCCTTTAGCTGAATTCGTCTACTGATTGCCTAAACGCCCAAGGCAGACTGACTGAAAGGTATGCATAGTACCTCTGGACTGGCAAACTGGAGTAATGGATTTCATCCTTAAGAATGGGACCAAAGGGTGATTTTCAGATGTGATGTATAATATACCTCAGCATCCTGGTATAATCTGCGCTTGAGTGAGGGAAAGAAGACCCTGGCTGCCTATAACTCTGGGTTTAGGAACATCAAAATAGATTCTGTCCAGGCCAAGGAACAGTGAACCATTTATTTAGCTTTGGCAAATTTGAGAAGAATCACAGAAGTGTATTAATCCAGTCTGTGTTTGTCTGTAGACTTGGAAAAGGCTTATGATCATGTGCTGTGGAACATGCTGTGGGAAATCCTGAGGAAGTATGGCCTACCAAAGTTACAGCTATATGTTGTCTGGTCCCCTATTTAGTGCAGTGTCATTTCTTTATAAGTTCTTGGCATTAAGCTGAACTTGTTCAAGGCTGGTGTCAGCCTCGGACAAAAATTCCTCTTTACAGTACTTCTGCTGTGGTTTTCATGGAGAGGAATCAAGATGTACATGAGCCTGGAAAGCTACCCAATTCTGGGGGCAAACAGGTAGTATCTCTGTTGCTTCATGTGATGGTATCTTTTTATTCCTTTTATCCCATGACATCTCTTAGGTATTCAGGTTGTTTTCCATTAAATGCAAAGTGGTTTGGATGGGAATCAAAACATTCAAATCTCACACCATGGTGCATTATCAGAAAGAGTGTAATGCTTCTTCAAATATTTCTGTGTGTGCTTGTATATCCCATGGTGGGGAGCAGATGCCTTTTTTAGAGGAATTTAAGTAACTAAGGATCTTATTGATCAGTGCTAGCAAGTGAAAGCAAGAAAATGATAAGCAGAATGGGGCAGCAGCTGCTTTCTTGTGAATACTGAATTATCTATGATTGTGAAGGAGAAGTTGGGCCTTAGACAAAGGCCTTAGTTACCAGACAGATAATGATCATATCCTCAGCTAAGGTCACAAACAGTAAGTAGTGACTAAAAAAACAAGACCACAGGTACAAGCAGTGGAAATGAGCTTTTTTTCTCTTGGATGTCTAGGCCTGGTACTCATAACAAAGAGAAAAAAGTTGTGATTTTGGAAAGCCTCAGGACAGAGTCACTGATTTTTTTTACATAAAGAGGAGACAAATCAGATGATTCAGGCAACTTAGAATAATGCCCCAGGATTGCATCTGTTAGAACTCTTCCAAGTACATTCCACTAGGGATAAGAGGGAGATCCTGGAACAGGCCAAAGACATGCTGGAAGAAATCTATCTGTTGAATGGACTGGGGGTACTTCATAGGTTCAAAGGTGTATTTATTTGACATTTGTTTACTGGGATAGTCTGATTGGGTAGATGGCTGTTTCCAGAGGAGGCCTGGGGAAAAAAGCTGCAGTACAAAGTAAACAATCACACTCTGTACAAAGTTCAGTACTTGATGGTTACAAAGTAAACAATCACATATTATATACAAAAGTCAGTAGTTGACAGTTTAAGGTATCGTATTATACATGAAATAGTTAAAATACATAGATTAGTACTAAGCTAACTGCCCTTGCATGCCATTTTAAGCCTAGCTAATTATCCCTTGTGATATTCAAACCCTGCACCTTGTGTTTGTCAGGCAAACACCTTAACCATTAGGCCACCCTCCTAACCTTTGGTGGATTAGCATTTACATGCAATGTTAATATAAGTTGGTAAGAATTTCTATGTTAAGTTTTCATGATCTGGTAGAGGTGACATTTGTAGTATATATGCAAACATTTTCTTAAACAGCTAGGATTTTTTGACCAGTCATTATATAGAGCATAGAAAGAATGATTAGGAGGGGGATGGGAGGAGAGTAAGTGGAGGAAGTAGAGAGATAGGAGAGAGGAACTGAATGAGGCTGGGAAGAAGTAATATGTTTGATGGGTTAAGAGTGCGTATGATATAAGGGGGTAGGTAGATATAAGGAAGAGGATAGTTATGTATGGAGGGATCTACTTCACTTACCTGAACACCCACATCACCAACTTTCACTTCGCCGAGATGAATAGACTGACAAACCAGAAGACTGACATCTAAAACACCAACTTCTGACTCGAGGTAAATAACTGTTTGTCCATCCCAGAAAAAAAAACAAAAAAAAACAAAAGTAAACCCACCCATGTGGGGGGCTTCGCCCCCACATCCCCCTAACTAAATATACCAATTCCAAGATTGCACTACCGGGGGGTAAGGGGCAAAGTTCAACAGGATGGCCAAGCGGTTACTTACCTCAAGTGGAATGTCAGTGTTCCATATGTCAGTCTTCTGGTGTGACAGTCTATTTGTCTTGGTGAAGTGAAAGTCGGTGATGTGGGAGTTTGGGTAAATGAAGTAGACCTGTATGTTGAGGATGGGGACTAGGGTGGTAGGGAGACAATGGATGAGGAATGCAAGCTGAGGTGGGGAAAGAGAAGAGGAATGAGAAACAGACAGACAGACATGTGCTGGATTAGAATAGGATATTGAGAGTATTTGAAGTATATGAAAAATCTACTGAGGAGGTAAGAGAGGTATTGATGTGGGAGCTGTAGTGCTGGAGTAAACAGAATCCCCAGAACTGTTGTTAGATTTTGTAACTTGTAATAAATATTTGCCAGAAGATCTAAGGATTCTTTTATTGGAGTAGGGTTGCAGTTGATGTTGTAGTGCTGGACACTTATTGGGTTGGTAAATCATGTTGTGGGGTTGTAAGTTGGGTGAAGGTTGTGACGCCCGTGCCCTGGCCCAGCAATCAAGGAGCCTCAATCCTCATCACTAACACCAGTGAGGGGCGTCTCATATAGGAAGAAAGGATAACAAATACACACAGTAAAGTGCAATTTCCCTTAAAGGAGTACAACAGGTTTCTCTAATGTATTCCTCAACTTCATGGCCCTTTTCCTCCCTATTTACATTGTCCTCTGTAAAGCAACAACAATAAAGCATTTACAATTTTTATAATTCCCCTTACTTCTGTAACAGAAGCCTACCTTCTCATACTGTGATGGTTTCACTTACAAAATGATTTTCTCACGTTTGAATAAAGCTTGCTGGAGTCCCCCAATTACTGACATCATCGAGGCCAGGCAGTGCAGGTACTTTTTTTTTTTTTTTTTTTAATCAGTTCCCTCCCCTAAAGTGACATCACCACAGCTGTCATCTGATTCTAACTAAAATAATAAGACCCACCCATTCTGTGATGTCATGGCTCCCTTGTCCTTCCTCCACCTCCTAGATGGTGTATCGCTTGCATACTTCTCTGTTGTATTTGCACCAGATACTGCTAGTGTGTAGTGCGGGAATAGAAAGATTAAAACATTACCCTGGTATCAGAGGTGGCAGTGTAACATATTCATAGTGGCTTAACATGAGAGTAGCTCTAAGCAAGCACCATGTGAAACCTGAACAAGCACCTAGAATTATTCAGTGCAGCTTCCACACCTTAAGTCTGAAAATTAATTCACATACTCACATGAACAGGAGTAGCTGCATATTGATGGCTAAAGGTGCATGGGCATGTCGGGTGGTTACTACACTGCAAAACTGGTATGTAATGGTAGAGATATTTGGAAGACATGAGCAAACACACCAGTATATTAAAGCCATAGCACCAATTGAATTGGAGGCTGGCAAATAGATTTAGTAAGGGATTTTGTCCATGCACAAATATTTCAACAGTGATTCTTTGCAGTGGCATCCATTATCTGATTCAAGGTAAGTTAACTTTGATGTCCTTTATTTAAAAAAAAAAAATAATAAAAAATGTACTTTGTTATAAGTGACTTCTGGACACAAGAAAAAGGAAGGGGAAATATAGCAATGTGGTTTGTATGTACAAAGTCAAATCCAGGGACACTGCAAAAGGTTTTTTTTTTTGCAAACTAACCAGTGGAGTAAAAATATATGAAGGCAAACACTGCATACCAACACACTTTGCACATGTAAATCTCAATTTTTAACAAGGTGGAAGCATGAAGTGATACCTTAACACTTAAATTAATAAAGATCTAAACTGGTTAATAGTATAAATGTTTTATTCTTTAGCTCCTTGGTGCAAGACCTTACTGGATGTGATCGCAGTCAAGTAAGGCCATGGCTATAGTGCAGCAAAAAAATGTTCCCTCTAACAAAATAAATGCTAGAGCAAAGATTAAATTACATGAGTCAAGCACCCTGCTGAGATCTGCCAAACAATGGAATTACCAGGTCAAATTACCCCCAGGACTTTGACAGCTAGGGAAGCTAAGTGTTATGGGGGAGGGGAGAAGTAAATGGACTGGAATTCATTGTTTCACAAATTAGTGACATTTAAACTAAATTAGAAAACAAGGCAGCAGTAAACAGAACTTTGAGTGTGTTCTGTGGCATTTGCACTGTTTCTGTTTTAAGTAGTCATCCAGCAGCAGGGAATGTTACTTAAACTGTTCTATTTTACTCAGTACTTTGTACGCATGCAACATCTATGAAATGACAGGAACTTTAGGCAAACGGAGGCCTGCATGATGTAACATTTTTGAGCCAAACAATGATTTCTGGGATACTGGATGGCAACCTGATTTATCCGAACCACGTCAATATGCCAGCCTCCAGGTGGTTAGAGTCTGGAATTACATATAAAAATATTTAGAATCCTGTAAAAAATCCCAGAGTGCTGTTAAAGTGTAGAAAACATCATGCCATGATGTTTTAAACATGTTTTTTGAGTCTGTGGGTGCGGTACTCCTTTAAGAGCACACAGAGATCACAGTCAGTCCAGGGCTGGTCGCTCCCTTGCTCTCCAGATCCCTAATAAGACTCACTGACACACACACACACACACACACACACACACACACACACACACACACACACACACACACACACACACACACACACACACACACTTTGAGAAGAGTTTATACAACCAAACAGACACTCATGGGGAAGGCTGGCACAGGTTCTCCATCTGTGCCCCTTTTTCCCAGACTATACGGTAGTACCTGCTGCCACCACCCACTAATATTTATCAGATACTCAAAGGCCCTTAAAAGGGTGTCCCATTATTACCGTACAATATTATTATCCAGTTGGTAGTATAGCCCAGGGCTAAAGCTATTGAAGTGGCTTTGTACAATTTTACTAAAGGCATGCAAGTACTCTAAAGAGCTTAAATTATCTCTACAAAAACAGTCACAGTTGAAAGGGTTTCAAAATATTTAATAAATAGTCAAAACACAAGAGAATAGTTTTTGCTGCACAGTGCTAGTCAAGAGTTCAGAGATCACAGAGAAATGCTTTAAATAATTCAGTAGTACAGTGCTGACATCACAGAAAAACACTTAGTCTAATTTTTCTAGTTTCTAGCTATTTCTAAGAGAAAACACAAGTCTAAGATAACTTACATATAGAGCAAGACAGTGCTGATGAGTTGGATGGTCAAGACAAAAATGCTTAATGCTCTCTGATTCTCTGTTTTTAAAATCACATTCCTGGTTCACATTACATCATTCTTCACACTTCCCTGGGTTCCCAGGCTAACAAAAACTGGGAGTCAAGGGCACCTGCCAGTAACCCTTGGTAAGATCAATGGTTGTAAGATACTTAGCCCCACCCAGCTGCTCTAGGGCCTCATCTGCCCTAGGCATGGGGTAAGCATCTGACTCTGTGTGACTATTTAATTTCCTGTAGTCTACACAGAACTTGGTGCTGCCATCCTTCTTTGGCACCAGCACCACTGGGGAGGCCCAGGGACTGTTGGACTCTTGAATCACCCCCTAGTTCCAACATGTCCTGTACCTCCTCCCTCAAAGTCTGTTTGACTCTCTCAGGCACTCTATAAGGGGCCTGCCTAATAGGCCTTTGAGGTCCTGTATCCATCTGGTGCTGCCCAGGTGGGTGCACCCAGGTTTCCCAGTGAACATGTCCCCAAATTCCTGCAACACTACTCAGATTTCTTGAACCTGGGTAGGAGATAGCTGCTGGGACATTGCTACCCCTTCCACTGAGGTGTCAGCCCGAGCCTCACTGAGGAGAGCAGTCCCCAGATTGCCCTCAGACTCTTCCTGCAATCCACTGCAAATGCTCAGCAAAAGGGCCTCCCTATCATGGTAAGGTTTCATCATGTTAACATGGTACAATTTGTGCCCCTGCATTCTGCCTAGCAGTTCTACCATGTAATTAACATCACTTACCTTTCTTACCACCTTGTAGGATCCCTCCCAAGCTGCTTGCAGCTTGTTGTGTCTGACAGGAACGAGAACCATTAGCTGCTACCCCACAACATAATCTCTAGCTCAAGTATTCCTGTCATACCACATCTTTTTCTGTTGTTGGGCTTCTGCCAGGTTCTCCTGGGCCAAGCTCATAAGTTCCCCGAGCCTTGTCCTGAGGTTTAGGAAGTATGCCACAACAGACTCTGTGTGAGACTTGCACTCACCTTCCCACTCATCTCAAATTAAATCTAGAGGTCCCCTCACCCTATACTCATGCAGCAACTCAAAGGGTGAAAAACCTGTGGATTCCTGGAGAATCCCTCTGTAATCAAACAACAGATGGGGCAAATATTTGTCCCACTCCCACTTAAACTGATCTGCAGATGCCCATTGCATGGACTTGATTGTAGAGTTTAACCTCTAAACAAGACCATTAGTCTGGGGATGGTAGGGGGTGGTCTTCATGTGCTTCACCCCACAGGACTTCCACAGACAAGCCAGCAGGTCTGACATGAAATTGGCACCTCTGTCAGTCAGTATTTATTTTGGGAAGCTTACCCTGCTGAAAATCTCTAACAAAGCATTTGCCACCTTCTCTGCCTCAATGGAGGACAAAGCCACTGCCTCAGGGTATCGTGTAGCATAATATACTACCACTAGGATATACATTTTCCCTGTGGAACTTGGGTTACTCAGAGAACCCACAATATCCATAGCTACCCTCTGAAATGGCTCATCAGTCACAGACAAAGGCATCAATGGAGCTCTCACCTTGTCTCCTGCCTTGCCTAACTTTTGGCACTACTCACAGGTCCTGCAGTACCCTGTTACATCTCTGGAAATTCCAAGCCAATAGACGTTCTGCATAATACGCCTCTTTGTACATTTTATGCCCATATGACCTGCAAAAGGAATATCATGGGCTATGGCTAGAAGCGCCAGATGGTAGGTTCTAGGCATTACCAACTGCTGTACTCTCCCACCTTCTAGCCTTCCCTCAGGGGTCTACTATCTGTATAGTAACCCTTTGTCCCATTATACAGATTCCCCCTTTCCTTGACAATCAGATGCCTCCCTAGCTACCTGCCTCAGGCCTTGCAGTGTAGGGTCTGAGAGCTGAGCTTGTCTCAACTCTCTCCTTGTAACCCTTCCCAGCTCCCCTTCCACAGGAAGTCTGGCATCCTCTGACAGTGGTGCCTCACTGTCAGCCTGGGTACTACTACTCACCTCTACCTTTGCAGTCACTCTGTCCAAGGGACCATCAGTACCCCCAAGCAGCTGTGGCTCACCTTTAGTCTCACTACTACAGGGTAGCTCCCTCTCTGAAGTAACCACCTCACCAGTCCTGGCTGCAAGTATGCAGTCTGTCTGGGTCTCCCCTAGGCTACCAGACTTATCTGCTTGTCTCCAAGCCTGACTGCATGTAACTGCACAAGCACAGGGTACTGCACTATCAAAATCATTCCCTATCAGGACATCTGCAGGTATATCCTCAAACACACCTACTTGCTGGCTTCCTTTTCCACCTTCCCAGTCAAGGTAAACCCTAGCCAAAGGTATTTAGAATGGGATCCCTCCTAAAGCCCTGACTGGAGTAGACTGCCCAGGCAAGTAGTGTTCCTCTGTAACCATTGCAGGCTTTACAATGGTTATATCAGAGGCTGTGTCTCTCTTGGCAATGGCCTCTTTGCCATTCACTACAATAGGATATAACCTCTGGTGGTAGTTTGGTACCCTCATTGTCCCAAGACAACCTACTATTGGCATTTTGTCTTTCCCACTTACTGGCTTCCTCACCTTTTATTCCCCACCTTGCCTTTGTGGACACCTGTATGCCACATAGCCCCACTGGTTGTATTCAAAACATTTAACCCTAGCTCCTGGACATGTACCTGGTCTTCTGGCTTCCGCTGCTGCTGGCAGATTCTGTTGGGGCAGTCTGTGCTGCCCACCATGGGTTCCTTTAGACCCATGAACAGTACTGGGGTCCCTTTCCTTTGTAGGGCTGCCCTGCTTGCCAGGTATAGGTCTCCCTTCTTCTCCAACTCATCTGAAGTAGCACATTGTCTATCAGCTAACCAGATTCTCATATCCTCAGGCAAATTGTTAAGAGCTTGTTTCCTCACCAAAAGGTCTGCCAGCCCTTCAAAAGTGGTGACCTGCATCCACTCACCCACCTATGGAAATAAGTGCTCCGTTCAGCAACATATTCACATGCACTTTCATCTGCCTTGCATCTATGCTCGCAAAACTTTTTCCTGTATATTTCAGGTGTTAGCTTAAACAATTCTAACAAGTGATTTTTAACAGTAGTATCATCACAACATGCAGTATCAGACATTTTTGACAAAACAGTTACAGCTTTACCATGGAGTAAGGGGGTCAGGAACCATACCCAGAGCCTTTGGCCAACACTGTACTGTTTGCATATCCTCTCAAACATATGAATGAAACTATCAAAGTTATCCCCCTCTTTAAACTTTGGAAGAAATTTACTGACCTTTCGTGCTTCTGGGGTCCAGTTACTCTCTTACCCATTACCTCCATGACTCTGGCAAAGAGTCAGCATTTCCCTGTCATGCCTCCTCTGTCGCTCCTTTTCCTCAGCATATATCTCCAAATGCCTGGCCTCCAACTCAATTCTCTTTAGTTCCAGATGGATTTTTAAGTCCTCTGCAGAAAGGTTGAGCTGTCCATTCTCTGAGGGCATTATATCTCCACTGCCAGTCTGACTGTCCTCCTGGTTGCTGTTTTCTGATGCCCCATTTTCCCAGACTATACGGTAGTACCAGCTGTCACCACCCACTAATATTTATCAGCTGCTCAAAGGCCCTTAAAAGGGTGTCCAATTATTACTGTGCAATATTATTATCCAGTTGGTAGTATAGCCCAGGGCTAAAGCTATTGATGTGGCTTTGTACACTTTTACTAAATGCATGCAAGTACTCTAAAGAGCTTAAATTATCTCTGCTAAAACAACCACAGTTGAAAGAGTTTCAAAATATTTAATAGCAAATAGTCAAAACACAAGAGAATAGTTTTTACTACACAGTGCTAGTCAAGAGTTCAGAAATAACAGATAAATACTTAAAATAATTCAGTAGTACAGTTCTGACATCACAGAAAAACACTTAGTGTAACCCTTCTAGTTTCTAGCTATTTCTAAGAGAAAACACAAGTCTATGATAACTTACATATAGTGCAAGACAGTGCTGATGAGTTGGATGGTCAAGACAAAAATGCTTAATGCTCTCTGATTCTCTCTGTTTTTAAAATCACATTCCTGGTTCACATTACATCATTCTTCACACTTCCCTGGGTTCCCAGGCTAACAGAAACTACATTTACATTCTTCACCTCTGGGCAGAAACCAGGGCAATAAAGGACAGTTATGCATGCAAATTCTGGTCACTAACTCTGGCCTTAAAACAATAGGCAGGATGCCTCACTCTAGACGTACTGGCTCCGAGTTTTAATATCAAAGGGTCACAACATGCTTTACTTGGTCAGTAGAGTGCACTGTTGTTACATTTTTTCCAGTTACACATGTAACACTATTTTTACCATTTAAGACAGCAAGCCTGTGGTTTACATTAATATTTACAGATGACATAATTATCTCCAAATTTCTATTTGGCTAGGCTGGCAGCCTTCACATATCTTCACCCAATCTTCACAAAGGTTAAGATATTGGGTAACGCTAACCAATTAAGTTGATGTAGAGAGGTGCAATGGTGCAATCTGTACAGGGAGTCTGTGGCAAATCTGGCAGACTTGTTGTAGGAAGCTTCTAGTTTTACTAGGTCTGTTTTTTTAATGTTAGTGAAGATAGGAAAGACATAGAGTAGGGCAGAGAGTAGGTGCGTCCTGGCAATAGATTGTCTAGTGGAGATGGTGAGGTATGGTTTGATTTTATATAAGAAACCTAGTTTTATGTGAACCTTTTTAATGATTAGAGATAGATGTTTATCGAATTTCATGGTAATATCAATTGTGACACCAAGCAGTTTTGCTTGAGATCACATTGTCTATCCTGGTATTGTTGGATGATAGAACCCAGACTGTAAAAGTAGCCAACTCCAAATCCAGCTCCAGACAAGTGACAAGTGGAGTACCTCAGGGTTCAGTCCTGGGACAGCTCTTGTTTGGCATCTACTTCTCTGAAGTACAGGCCAACACTAAGAGACTCTGGCTAACAAAATTTGCAGATGACTGCAAACTGGGAGCCATTATTGAATCCCCAAATGATGTGGATATTCTACAAAAGGGCCTTACAGAAACAGATGCTTGGTGCCAGAGCCATGGGCTCAAGCTTAATGCCAAGAAATGTATAGTTACCCCCTTTGGGAAAAAACATGTACCCATGAATTACCACATAGGTGGCAGTACACTAAACACCGAAAGTGTGATGAGAGACTTAGGGACACAGATGGACAGTGGTCTCACCTTCGATAACCACATTGTCACAACAGTCAGGAAATCCTTCTATGTGGCACACCTCATCACTAAGGGCTTTTCATCCAGTAAAAAGGAGGTAATTTTCCCACATCCTTCATTAGACCCATTATAGAGTATAATGCTCCATTTCGTATGTACCTCACAGGACATCTGCAACAGCTGGAAAGGCCACAGAAATATCTCACTAAAAGAATCACAGGCCTAAAGCAGATGCCATATGCTGACCATCTAAAAAAACTCCAGCTATACTCTGTGGCATATCGTCTACTCAGAGGTGATCTCTGCTTAACATACAAGGCCATGTCAAACCCTGAGTTGTTGGACATAATCCACTTAAAGAAATCCCAATCCCTCAGAGCCACATGCTCCAGGGCCCTTGTGAGCCATTTTAAGCCTAGCCAATTATCCCTTGTGAGACTCAAACCCTGCACCTTGTGTTTGTAAGGCAAACACCTTAGCCATTAAGCCACCCCCCAACCCCCTGTAGGGGGTTTTGTTATTCGAAAAGAGAATTAGTTTCGTTTTATTGAAGTTGAAAATTAATCCAGAATTAGAGAGCTGAGATTCAACAGCTGAAAAGAAATGCTGGGTTATTTTTTGGAGTTGAGGAAGGTAGGGAGCAACACAGATGAGTGTGGAGTCATCTGCATACTGTATGACAGTGGCGAGGTGATAAGCAGTATGAAGTTTGCTGGTGAAGAAGATATTGAAAAGGAGTGGGCCTAGGATTGAGCCCTATGGGACACCCATGGTGACTGGTGACAGAGAGGAGAAATCATGTTGCCACTTAACAGCTTGTTGCTGATCAGATAAGTAGTTAAGAAACCATACTAGGACACTTTGGCTTAGGTTTAGGGTTCAGAGTTCATTGAGTAGTTTTTGGTGGCAGACAGTATCAAATGCTTTGGACATGTCTAGGAAGACAGGAGATACTAGTTGGCCATTATTTTTGTGTTGGCTGACTGTATTTGTGAAACTTATAAGGGCAGTAGTGGCACTATGATAGGGCTGGAAGCCATGCTGTCTGTTGGTTAGAAGGTTATTGCATAATAGGTAGTTCATGAGCTGAGAGTGAATACATCTTTCTAAAATTTTGGATAGTGAAGATAAAATTTCTATTGACCTGTAGTTAGAAAGCTCAGTGGAGGTTCTACCTTTATGTATTGGGATGATGTAGGATATTTTCCAGATTTTGGGAACATATTGTTCTATGATCGAGTGGTTGTATGCTAGGCTAATGACCACTAGGGCCCTTATATGCTTAGTCATGCAATCCAAATATGACCCTCAAATTTGATTTATATAGGGAGTGATTTACTGACTGCCTCTGTCCATCAGAGACATAGTGCCAGACCAGGAGTGAATTTTCGATTACCCATCCATTGGTCCAAGTCGCACTTAAATAGGGATAGGGAGGAACTCTGCTTCACATGGATGGGAGCCTGTTCCAGAGAATGGAAATTCTCTGAGAAACATATCTATCTCTTCAACATGTCTTATTTATATCACAAGCAAAATGTAGGTCTTTAATCTAGCAGTTCTGATGCTGTTTGTTTTGTGGATGTGTAAAATGTTCATCAACACAGGGTCCAGGGATGCCTTGTATGCCAAGCAAAGATCACTTCTCAGAAGTCTGTATGATACAAAGTAAAGAGACAGGACTTTGACGGGATCAGCATAGGACATTATGTTTACTCCCTGTATTCTTTTTGTAAGGAACCTTTGCAGACATCCCAGTAGCTGCATGTGTCTGGTCAGGTACATACTGAAGGGAACATTATACTCTGTGATGGGTCTGATGAGGGCTGGCTACAATTGGTATGATGACCTCGCTGGGCCTAGATGTCATTCCCTTGCTTATAAGTTGTGGAACACAGAAGGGTTTTCTCACTACCTTGGACACATGTTGATCAAAGGCTAGGCTTCAATCTACATGAGTTCCCAGATCCTTGACTAATGAATCAACTTTTAGGGGTGTTTTATTAATGATATAGTTACTGTGGGTGTCTGACTTCCCAAAAGGTACTATAATGTATTTCTTGGTATTGGGTTTTAGGCCATGGCTTTGGTACCAAACATTTATCTGTGTTAGACCTTACTGAAAGGTATTATTATCTTGGGTGAGATTCAATGATTACTCTCAGTTTGCAATCATATGAAAACTTGGTTAGCCAGAGGCCTTTGACTTTGGCTTTGACATTCAAGAAGTACATGCCAAAGAGGAGTGGGCCTAACACAGAGCCCTTGGGGGCTCCACTGGTGACCATTTGTAGGGGTGGCCTCTCTGGTTCTAACCTACTGGGCTCTATTAGTAAGCTAGCTAGCTATCCAGTGTGTTTTAAAGGGGTTTATACCTACTTCAGTAAGTTTGTTGACAATGCCCAAGTGGGGTATTGTATCAAATGCTTTAGCTAGAACTAGGTAGACAGTATGCATAGTTTTCCCCTCATCCATTGCCTTAGTGATGTTTTCAAATAAGTCCACCAGATTCAGTAAGCATGATCTTCTTTTGACAAAGCCAGACTGGACTGGGATAGATCCAGTGTCTGGAGGTCACAGACGTCCTTGATGATAATTTCCACGATAATGCTTTCCATGGCTTTGCAAATAAGACTAGTCAGACTAATGGTTCCATACTTTTTAGGATTTTTGTGGATCCTCTTTAATGAAGGTATATGAGTGTTACAGTCTTCAATTCACATAGCACAGAACCTGTTTTAAGACTATAGTTGAATAATAACTCCAGGGGTCCTAATAAGTCATATTTTAGACTGTTCAGGAAACATCCTAGGATGTTATCAGGGCCTATTGAGGCTGTGTTCTTGGCTTTAGTGAGTGCAGCTTGTACATGCTTCCTAGTTATAGCTGGAGGGGTTATGTTTGAGGATATTTTTTTTGGGAGGGTATGTTGGAATTGAAATTGTCCACTAATGGGTATTACTATATTGACAGACTCTATGAATGTGGGACAATAAACCATCAGTTCAGCACATTGCTGTGGGCTGCCCTTGAGATTTCTGACAAAGCTGAACAAGGTTTTATGGTTATCTTTCACCTGGGAGACTATCTTAACCTCAAAGTTGGCTTTGCTTGACCTAATTAGCCCTCTTAGTTGCCTATTTAGTTTGATGATAGAGTTTTTACCTTTATGGGAATTACTCTTTCTGATTCTTGCCATAATTTTTTTCCCATTTGTTGTATATCCTATTTAATTTGGGATGCTACCAGAGTGGTTTGTTTCTGGGGCTAGTCCTGGGCTTACTTCTGATAGGTACAGGAGCCTCTATGCATACATTGACATGATTATATGGAGTTTCTGAGAGCACTTCTGCATAGGCTGGTATGTTCTTGGTGTTTGGAAGGGCACTGGATTTTGATAAAGCATCACATAATAAAAGTTAATTTGCCTTGGAATATTTCCTAACTGTTACTGGTTTTAATGGGATTATGGAGTTGATTTTAATTTAGAAAGATACAGCTTTATGGCTGGACCTTACCAGGGAGGACAAGACATGGTGGGGGGGGGGGGGCTGTGCAGCTTTCTCCCATATTTGTGAGCATGAGGTCCAGTATGATGGGGCCTCTAGTGGGTGTATTCACTATTTGGCCAAGGGTGTTTGTATTTATGAAGTCCAGGACTCTTTGTGTCTGTAGATTTGAGGCCGTGTGAGATTCTTAGTCTATAGAATGGTAATTAAAGTCTCTTATGAGTAGGGTGTCAGGTTGGATGGTGAGTGTTTCCAGTAGTTCCCATTATGCATTGTGAGCTTCTTGGGAAATTGAGCATGACCTATAGCTGGCTAGGATATGGTACTAGATTTTTGTCTATGGTAATCTGCACATGGAAGAACTCCAACACATCATCCTGTTTGACCACCTTAGATGTATGCTTGTTATTGATGTATATTAAGACACTTCCACCTTTATCCCTTGTCTGCAGCTACTGGTATAAAAGTGGGGAAGGCACCAAAACCTTGCACTGCTGGGGTACTCTCTGCCACTTTAAACCATGTCTTGGTAACTGCACAGATGTCTACAGTCTAGAGTGTGAGGAGAGCTTTGAGGGAGTGAAGTTTTTTTTTCATTTAGGCTCCTGGCACTGAGCAGTAACACCTTGAGGTTCAGTAGAGATGACTTTGCAACATCTGTAGGTTTGTCCATTTGGCATTGCCTAAAAAAGGTACTATGGGGCTGGAGAAACTTTTAGCCAGTATCTGAAACTTAGAGGGGAAAGGCGCAGACTATCCTTGGCAAAGTAGCGTGGTCTGTTAACCATGTCCTCCTAAGCTGAAAAATATTGGATCTCCTTAGAACGACACCATAAAGACTAACAGTTGTCGAAGTCAAATCTTTTTGCTCTTATTTTGGCATCACCCGCATTGATAGATATATGCTGCTCAATGCTAGGTTAATACCAGTCTGAGACACAGTTTGAAAAGTCCAAAATATCTCTTTTTGTATAGTCCAGGGAGGTATATCTCAGGTCATTTACACTTACATGGACTAAGATGGAATTATTCTGGTACCTGTGGCATAATGACTTGAGTGTGTGCATGATTTGATGGATTCTCACTCCAGATAAGCAACTAACAGTTATTTTCTCCTTGTTCAGCCTGGTTAGAGGGGCATCAGTATATCGTACAATGGAGTTCCCTATGACGAAAGTCCTAGGAAATGTGTTTGGTTTCGTTAGTGGTTTAGTGTCTGGGGCTCCACTGAGAGTGACAGTATGTATGGAGTTAGGTGTTATTTTTTCTGATTGCCTTTGGGCTTGGTGAAACATAGCTTTGACAACAGACAGTCTAGGTTATCTTTTTTGTATAGGAAGATTGCTTTAAGTGCTCGGCATATGTTAGTCTATGTGTATTGTGTACTATGTGAGGTAGGTGTTATGTGCATAGCTTTGACAACCTGATGTCCAAGGGAGTATGTATGCATCTATATGTGAGTGTTTAGTGTCTAGTATTTATTTTTTTATTTTTATTTTAACATCTGTTAATCGGGTTAGTCTGACTGAGCTAGAGCCCATTTTCAGTGGAGGCCTGGGGCGAAAAGCTCCACACAGAGACATTATCAAAACAGTGACAACATTAAGTACAGAAAGCTTCAAATACAATACAATGTCAAATACAGTGGTGACTGTAGGTACCAATAAAATCTCTAACATAGTTTAGAAATATATAGAGCATCAGGTAGTGAAGTAACAATACTAGGAGACATACTGTGTTTATCATAGGTACATATAAATCACACAGTACGGTACTTTACTAAAGCTACATAAAAAAAGTAATCTTACAGTATGGTACAAAGCAGAAAAATCAGCTAGCTCTGGAGTAGCAAATAAAAAAAATATGGAATAGAAATACAACCAAGTAGAGCTGACAAGGGTAGTACACAGACAGAAGGGAAAGGACATGAGGAAAAATTAGGTTGAGATATGCAAACAAATGTAAGGGTGGTTTAAAATAGATGGTCAAGTGGATTATAAGACACAGAGTCCAGAGGAGGAACACAGAAGAGAGTTATGTTGGGCTTTGGCAGGAACAAATTCAATAATTCAGAAGAGTATCTTTTAAAGCTTTTGTAAAGATTTTTGTATTGGATATAGTTCTGATGCTCAGAGGACGTTTGTTCCAGGCTAAGGCAACTGAGTAGCTATATAGATGTTGGCTAATAGTTCTTTTAGTTTATATACTTCCAAGAGAAATTGGTCAGAGCTCTGGAGAGAGTGCTTGGGAGTATAGAAGGACAGGAGGGATGAGGTGGTAGGGCAGGAGGTAGGTTTGTTGAGTATGTAAGTACACCTCTTGCATACTGTGTCTGCTTCTTTAAGGATTAAGTGGTTTTTGGTAAACATGAGACAATGCTACATTGTCTCAAGATGCCCATATCCATCAAGCTGGCTACAGAGGTATTAGGAAATTGCATATCCATATTGCCAAACTAACTAATGAGCCTTCTGGCCAATAAAATGACTACGCTACAAGTCCTTTTGTGTATTTCCCTCCTCAATGATCTGGAATCTGTGACTGGTGTAAGGAAAGTTTGTTCTAACCTGCTTAGTCAGCTTCCACTGCAACCCTTATCAGGAGACACAGAAGGAAAAATGAGTGAGTATGAGTGAGCTACTCAAGTTACAAAAGCTCTTCTTGTGGAGTGAGTCTTTACTGTTCTCATCAAAATTGCCTCTGCCAAAGAAAGGCTTACCATAGTTCTGATGAACAAGTGCAGTATTTTTAAGCTAATTTCTAAGCTCTTGCTTGGATAGTTTACAACTTAATCTCCTATTTATAAGATTCAAAAAGAGCTGTGGATGTTTGCAAAGTGATTTAGGTCCTTTCCAAGGAGTGCCTGTGCCTTTGGACAGCAAGATAACACATCAGCTTTTAACCATTTTCCAGCATATGTACATTGTTGTGAATGCATCTGATTACTTGCAGCTTCCATTTCAGGAGCAAATATAGCATTTCTTTAGTATTCAGTCTTTCATTATGGAAAGTAATACAATATTTCTTCTAAAATCACACAGCCTTTGACTTCTAAATTATTTTATGTTGACATTCTACGTTCATGGGTTCATAGATTTTATACTAGTCTAACAATTAGTGGGGCCTTTATAAGCCTAGCCATGCAACCCACATGTATTCCATGAGTTATTGTGCCCTAGGGGTTATTTTAAGGGGTGTATGTTAGTTAGGGCATGATTTAATGGCTGCCACTGCCCATCAGAGACATAGGTGTCAGAAGAGGGGTGAATTTCTGATTTCCCAATCTACTAGTCCAGTTTGCACTTGAATAATATTACAGAAGAACTCTGGTTCACACACATGGGAAGTCTATTCCAGAGAATAGGGATTCTCTGAGATATGTGCCTGTCCCTCTAACAAGTCCTATTTAAGTCGCAAGCAAAGTTTAAATTCTTGGATCTAGTAGGTTCATAGGTATATACTAGGCTAAAGACAACCAGAGCCTTTATAAGCCTAGCCATGCAATCCAATCCAATTGTGTCCTTATGTAACATGGGCATTTATTAAGAAGTAGTAGTATGTTAGGAAGTTTCTACAGGTTATGTGCAGGGGTACTGCTGTCTGCTTCCATCTATTAGAGACATGGGGTCCAGACCTGGGGTGAATTTTTGATTTCCCATCTATTGGTCAAGGTTACATTTAAATAAGATTAGGGATAGACTTTGCTTCACATGGATGGGGAGCCTGTTCTTGAGCATGGGGATCCCCTGAGATACATATCTGGCTCACCATAATGTCTTATTTATGTTACAAGCAAAATTTAAATCCTTTGATCTAGTGGTTATGATTCTGTTCATTAGGTGGATCCAGGGATGCATTGTATGACAATCATAGAATGCCTCTCTGTAACCTGTGGGAGACAGAGTATAGAGATAGGGCTTTAAGGCAATCTGCATAGGACAATGTATTTATATCACATATTTTCCTGGTAAGAAACCTTTGTGGGAGTTCCAATAGTTGCATGTGTCTGGTCATGTACATGCCAAAGGGGGCATTATACTCAATGATGGGTCTGATAAGGCCAAATAAAGTGGCCCTTACTTATAAGCTGGGTGACATATAATGATTTTCTTACTACCTTGGCCACATGCTGGTCAAAGGCCATATTACTGTCTACATAGGTTTCCAGATCCCTGACTACTGAGCCAACTCTTAGGGGTGTCTTATCAATGACATAATTAGGCTGGGTGGCAGTTTTCCTAAAAGGCACTATAATGCATTTCTTGGCATTGAGTTTGAATGTGTGACTTTGGCACTAGTCATTTGTCTGTGTTAGACCCTCTTGTAAGATGTTTGTATCGTGGGGGGAATCTGTGATAGCTCCCAATTTGCAGTCATCTGCGAATTTGGTCAGCCAAAGGCCCTACGCATTAACCTTTACCTCTGAGAAGTAGATGTCAAAGTCAAATAGGAGCAATTCCATCATGGAGCCCTGAGGTACCCTGCTGGTGACCAGTCTTTTAAAGGAGATGGTCTCACTAATTCTGACTTCCAAGGTTCTGTCTGTGAATCAGCTGGCCATTCAGTGAGTAATGTAGGGGTTTATGCCCAGTTCACTGAGTTTGTCAACTATATCTGAATGGGATACTGTATCAAATACCTTAGCCAGATCCAGGTAGGCAGTATGCACCATTTTCCCCTCATTCATTGCCTTGGTGACCTACTCAAAGAAGTCTGCCAGGTTTAGTAGGCATGACCTTCACTTGAAAAAGCCAAACTGGGCTGGGTCTAGTGTCTGAAGGCTGCTTATGTGTTTGTTTATCATTTCCATGATAATTCGTTCTGTGGTTTTGCACTAGTCAGACTAATAGGTCTGTAGTTTCTGTGGTGGGTTGATGATCTACCCTTGTGAAGTGTGATAACTGTTGCAGTCTTCCATTCTAATGGTACAAACTCTGTTTCGAAGCTATAATTGAAAAGTGATTCAAGTGGCCCTGATAGGTCATGTTTCAAGCTGTTTAGGAGGCATCCCAGGATACTGTCAGGACCCACTGAGGCTGTATTTTTGGCCTTATTGAGTGCTGCCACGACCTTCTCCCTGTTAATAGTTGGGGGATTATGCTAGTAGGTATTTCCTGGGGGGGTGGCAGATGGGGGAGCGGCAGGTAAAGTTTGAGCTGAATTTGTCAGCCAGCAAATTTGCTATGTCCCTCTGTTCAGTGAAGGTGGCACCACTGACCACCAATTTGGCACACTAATAGGAGCTGCTTTTGAGATTTCAGACATAGCTGTAGAAAGCTTTTTGGTTGTCTTTAGCCTATGAGGCCATCTTGACCTTGTAATTGGCCTTGTTGGACTTAATTAGTCCTCTTATTTTCCCGTTTAATTTAATTAGAAAGCTCCCTTCATTATGGGAGTTGCTCTTCCTAATTTTAATCATGATTTTTTTCCTTCTGTTACATGGTCTATAAGGCTAGGATTCCACCAGTGTGGTTTGTTTTTTAGAGTTTATTTTGGTCTTACTTCTAGTAGGTACAGTATCCTCTATACAGCCATTTGCATGGTTGTCAAGGTCTCTGTTAACAATTCTGCATAGGTTGCTGTGAACTCAGGGTTGGGAGGGGCACTGGATTTTGACAAACTTTCACTTAATAGGATATAGTTTGCTTTGGAATAGTTCCTAACTGTAACAGGGTTTGCTGGGGTTACCAAGTGGATTTTTATTTAGAAAAATACAGCTTCATGGCCTGACCTCACCAGTGAGGGTGCGACATGGGGGGAGCATTCTGTCATATTGGTGAGTACCAGGTCCAGTATGTTTGAATCTTTGGTGGGTGTGTACACTATATGAGGGGATTTGTGTTAATAAACTCCAAGAATCGTTGTTCCTGTGAGTATGAGGCAGTGTAATTTTCCCAGTCTATAGAGGGGTAGTTAACATTTCCCTTGAATAGGGTATTTGGTTTAATGGTGAGTGTCTGAATTAGGTTTAGGTATGAGATATGGGATTTTAGGGGCATAGAGAGTGACCTATAGCTTGCTAGGATAGGGTATGGGACTTTCTCTATGGTGATTTGCATGTGGATAATTTCAGGGCATTGTCCTGTTTAACCAATGTAGAGTTATGCTTGTTGCTAATGTAGACTAAGACTCCTCCACCTTTTGTCCCTGTCTGTGTAGCTAATGGTCTAAATGTGTGGAAGGCACTGACGTCTTGCACTGCTGGAGTACTTTCCGTGGATTTAAACCATGTCTTGGTAGTGGCACAGATGTCTATATTCTCCAGAGTGAGGAGATCTTTTAGGGTGTGAAATTTCTTGTTTAGGTTCCAAGCATTTAGCAGTAACACCTTTAGATTTCTTTGGGTTTTATTTACTATGTAGGATTGTCAATTTGGCATTGTCTAAAAAAGGCTTTAAGGGGGTGAATAAAGTTTTAGCCAATATTTGGAAGCCTACGGGAGACAGGTACAGACCGTCCTTTGCAAAGCAACATGGTTTGTTTACCATTTACTCCATGCTGGCAAATATTGAATCACACTGGAAAGATATTAGAAACAAAGCCAATTATTGAGGTCAATCATCTTTTCTTCATAATGTGGCATCATCATTTATGAAGGTAGAATGCTGCTCAGTACAAGGTACATATCTGCCTGCGACACACATTCATAGAGATAAAAAGTGTCTCTCTTCATATAGTCCAGGGAAGTACATCGCAGGTAATTAAAACTCACATGGGCAATGATGGAATCTTACTGATACCTGTGGTGTAGTCACATGAGTGCATGTGTAACTTGGAGGATCCTGGCTCCAGATTAGCAACTAACTGTCATCTTCTCCTTGTTCAGACTGGTGAGTGGAGCATCTATGTGTCATACAATGGCTTCCCCTATAACAAGAGTTTGCTTGCCTTAATGGCTTTGCTTTTGGGGCTCCACTTGGTGTAGCCATATGTGTGATGTTTGGTGTTGCTTTAGAGATTAATGAGTATAGACATTGCTATTTATTGACTTAGGAGGTCTTTAAAGTTTGGGAAGATTGCTTTTTAGTGCCTCAGCATAAATTGGACTATGTGTGTTGGCCACTACGTGTGGTGGATGTAGTGTTGTTTGTTCTTGACAACCTTATTTGCTTGCAAGATTTTTTTCCTCCAGTGAAATTGTGTAAGTGCATCTCTCACATACTGTGTTTCTTTAAAGATTAAATGATTGTCTTTGAACATGAGACAATTGCTGTTTTTGTATTTATAAATATATTCCTCTGTAAGCTTTTTATTTCTACCAAACATGTTTATAAGTGTTTACTATACAAAATATGTTTCTGGGAGGTTTATATTGTTTACTTGAAAATGTGATTGTGGTGAGCCCTTTAAGAATGTTTTTTTGAGAGTCAGCTGATTTGTGACCACAATACTGATTCAATATTTAAAGATGGAGTTCTCTTCTGTTTGACCATTTTCTGATGAAACTCTGGTGGTGATTAAAGAACAAAAGTGTTAATAGTTACTGGTTTTGTTTGAGCTTCCATTTAGGCTTTTCAGCTTTCTTGATGTAATAACACCAAGAAAGAATGTTTGCAAGTGTAATGTTACAACAAAACAACTTAAACAAGACACTTTCATGTATTTGGGACCTTTAGAATGATATAATAGCAAAATCAACAAATAATAGCAAAATCAACAAATAAAGCAAAAATAAAGTAGTAGCACTCTAAACAGTTAACTGAAGCACAAAACAACAAAATAAATATTTTATCTGCCATGGATAGAGCAGGATTAACTCAGGACCCCCTCAGGGTGTGCCAAGGGTTCCAAGCAGATGGAAGTGCTGGGAAAATGAGCAGGAGACAATTTGTAGTAAGGGAAGTTTACTCAAGTATAATACTATTTTTCTGGGTGGGCTCTTATTATGGATGTACAGAAATCAATGGGTGGGAAAGTACTTAAACAGGTTACTCAACAGACAGTAGCAGTGAAAGATGGGAGGGAGGGACTTTGGAAGTCAGATTACCATAAGGGGAGGGAGCCAGAGACAGAGCCTTTTAAAAACACAAGTGAAAGGTGAGAGAGTTGGGGCAAAATTCACACTGGATCTCTAGTCCTTTAGTTAGAATTTCATGAATTTTTAACTTAATGCTTCTGTGGGTGGGGTGGGCGGGCAGACTCAAAGAACAGGGGGAAAAAACAGTAGCAAGATAAACAGAAAGACACTAAAATGTAAATTTAAGCAGGTATATACAGTTGTAAAAAGTACTGAAGCAGAAATCCTGAAGCATAATTTGGCCGGCTAAGAACTAGCTGTATTCAACTGGACGTATAAGAGAATTTAAGTACCTTTATCTGCACTTTTTTTTTTCAAAGAATACAGTATTTAAATTGGTTTTAACTGTGTTGCAAGAATATTAACTGAACTGGAAGTTAGTCAGTGTTTGCTGAATTTTTTTATTTGCTAGTAATTACAGGTGTGGGGGTAGCCACATTCTTTGATTTCCTGTCCTTGCCTATTTAAGTGGTACAGTGTGAAATATTTTCTGCTTAAAAACCTCAGCTTTGGCCGGCTAAGAACTAGCTGTATTTAACTGGACGTATAAGAGAATTTGAGTACCTTTATCTGCACTTTTTTTCCCAAAAATACAGTATTTAAATTGATTTTAACTGTGTTGCAGGAATGTTAACTGAACTGGAAGTTAGTCAGTGTTTGCTGAATTTTGTTATTTGCTAGTAATTACAGGTGTGGGGGTAGCCACATTCTTTGATTTCCTGTCCTTGCCTATTTAAGTGGTACAGTGTGAAATATTTTCTGCTTAAAAACCTCAGCTTTGGCTGGCTAAGAACTAGCTGTATTCAACTGGACGTATAAGAGAATTTAAGTACCTTTATCTGCACTTTTTTTTTTTTAAATACAGTATTTAAATTGATTTCAACTGTGTTGCAGGAATATTAACTGAACTGGAAGTTAGTCAGTGTTTGCTGAATTTTGTTATTTGCTAGTAATTACAGGTGTGGGGGTAGCCACATTCTTTGATTTCCTGTCCTTGCCTATTTAAGTGGTACAGTGTGAAATATTTTCTGCTTAAAACCACAGCTTTGGCCGGCTAAGAACTAGCTGTATTCAACTGGACGTATAAGAGAATTTAAGTACCTTTATCTGCACTTTTTTTCAGAAAATACAGTATTTAAATTGATTTTAACTGTGTTGCAGAAATATTAACTGAACTGGAAGTTAGTCAGTGTTTGCTGAATTTTGTTATTTGCTAGTAATTACAGGTATGGGGGTAGCCACATTCTTTGATTTCCTGTCCTTGCCTATTTAAGTGGTACAGTGTGAAATATTTTCTGCTTAAAAACCTCAGCTTTGGCCGACTAAGAACTAGCTGTATTCAACTGGACATATAAGAGAATTTAAGTACCTTTATCTGCACTTTTTTTTCCCAAAAATACAGTATTTAAATTGATTTTAACTGTGTTGCAGGAATATTAACTGAACTGGAAGTTTTGACTCTGCTCTTCAGTTAGTTCCACCCACCCTCCCTGTTTTTGTTTTGGTGTTAATCTTAGTGGCCTTGAAACTGCCCGCCCCTCTTGTAAATTTGTGTTTGGATACTCCTTCTGGGCCCATCTCATTTGCTCACTCAACTGAGTACAGTGAGATCATATTCTGATTTCATGCACTCCTACTGTGTACAAAGAGAGCATCTGGGGAAAAAAAAAATTAAGCTTGTTTCCTGCCTTTCCTGTTAAGTGGTATAGACTATTTGTAGGCTTCTGAGCCCCCAAGCCCTTCTGTGTTGGAGGGAAGCCTTCCAGCTTAGTTTTATTTTTCTTATAACTAGCCAGTTTTCTAGTTTCCGCACTCAAATCTGTTTCTTTGATCTCAGCACTTGTTCAGAAAAAAAAATTCATCTGCTTTTACTGTGCTTGTGTTTCTACCTACTTTATTTTACTTTTGCATCATCTTAAAAGTACTCAATTGTATTTATTACTGCTTGGTGTAACTCATTCTAAGCCTTTTGGTTTAAACACTTGGGCTTCGGACCAGTTGTTTTGCACTGAGAGGGTTTGTGGTCTGCACTGTAGTGGCAGAACAGGTAGCTTACATCCTTCTAGGTTGGGAACTGCTGATTGAGGGCTCAGTGTCTGTTATTCTAAAAGTGTATTAATTCTGGTTTAAGCACTTGGGCTTTCAGGCCAGTTATTTTACATTAAGAGGGTTTGTGGTCTGCACTCTTGTGGGAGGAGAGGCTGGACTCTGCCCTTATGAGATGGGAATTTCTGGTTAAAGGCTTATAGTGCATGCACATCTGAACTGCTTCTTACTGAAGTTGGTGCGCCTTGTTTGCTGTGGCATAGACTGGATTTGGGCCTGCTGGATCTAGCTTTGTTTGTGTAACTTGAGCACTAATCCAGGCATTCTCTAAAGTATTCAATTGCATTTATTACTGCTTGGTAGTAACTTGATTAAAGTGTAGCTATCATTCTAAGTCTTTTGGATTAAGCACTTGGGCTTCAGACCAGTTGTTTTACATTAGGAAGGTTTGTGGCATGCATTATGGTGGCAGGACAGGTAGCTTTCATCCTTCTAAGTTGGGAACTGCTGATTGAGAGCCCAGTGTCTGTTATTCTTAAAGTGTATTAGTTCTGGTTTAAGCACTTGGGCTTCAGGCCAGTTATTTTACATTAAGAAGGTTCGTGGCCTGCACTCGTGTGGGAGAAGAGGCTGGACTCTGCCCTTCTGAGCTAGGAATTTCTGGTTAGAGGTTTATAGTGCCTGAATATTTGAACTGCATCTTACTGAAATTGGTACACCTTGTTTGCTGTAGCATAGACTAGATCCAGGCCTGCTGAATCTAGCTTTGTTTATATGCTTGTTGTTTGTTTGCTTGTTATTTCCCTGGAACGCTAATTCCACCTAATACGCAGCTACTCAGTGCTTCTGTGGATCACTAGTGATATCTGCATTGCTTACTGTACTTATTTCCTTGTTTCACTTGAAAGAAAGTTACTGTTTGTCGTTTTTGCGTTTAAGTTACCTGTAACACATTGCACTTAAGTTACCTGGCACTTGCTCACTAAAGCAATTATATAAGTCAGCACTAAAAATTAAAAGCACTACACCCTCACTCCCCACTGGCCCTTGTTTTCAATTATAAAGGAATTCCCAATATTATTCTAGCATGTCCAAAGGTCAGTTGTCAATCTCCTCTCCGGTCCAGCTGGTGAATCTGGGAATCTTGAGGCAATGTTACAACTGCCTCATGTACACAGACAACCCTCTCCTCCTCCCAACAAATTCCAACACATGTGAGAGATGCAACCATATAGCCAAACTGGAGGCTAAGCTCTCTCAACTCAGTACTGGCATAACCAGTCAGGAGGAGAAGGAAACCACACTCACTACAATTCCAGTCTCACATAGACCTACCACGACAGCAAACCAAACACATAATCACACAAAACATACTGAGGCTCTAAATAAAGATCTGCCTAAGCAGCAGAGACCTCCAAAGCAGACACCCAAGCAACCGCTACCCCAAAACAAAACACGTGCAACACATATCTCACAAAGCCAGTGTGCCGAACAGTCACAGCCCTTAAGACTAAACAACACACCTGATACACCTGTAATAGGTGACTCTATCGTCAGGCACACTGACGTCCCGCTCACCAGGCTGAACAAGGAGAGGGTCACGGTGAGCAGCCTGTCGGGCACTAGGATCCGCCACATAACACAAGCCACTCAGGTCACTCCAAGGCAAGTACAAATATGACTCAGTCATTGTCCATGCTGGTGTGAATGACCTGAGACGTACCTCCCTGGACTACATGAAAAGAGACATAGAGGAGCTCTCTGAGCATGTAGCCCAGGCTGGTATGACCCTGACCTTGAGTAGCATCTTACCCTCACCAAGAATGATGCCACAATATGAAGACAAGATGATCAATTTCAACAATTGGCTTAAGTACTGGTGTCATTCAAAGGGGATCCAATGCCTGTCAGCTTGGGATGATATGCTCAACAAGCCACGATGCTTCACTAGGGATGGCTTGCACCTGTCACCCCTGGGCTTTCGGATATTGGCAAAGGCTCTTGATACCCCCATAGTGCCTTTTTTTAGGCAAGGCTCAAAACACAAACCCACCTCCATAGGTATCACAAGGGATAAGAAACTAAGAGCAATGCTACTCAACACCAGAAGTCTAAACCTCAAGATGCCCACACTCAAAACTCTCCTTAGCATGGAGAACATCGATATCTGTGCAGTAACAGAAACCTGGTTCAGGGCTCCCGAGAGCACCCCAGCACTACCAGGTTATACCTCATACCATGCTTTTTGGCCCCAAAACTTGGACCGAACCACAAAAGGAGGGGGAATATCGATATTCATCAAAGATACCCACACCTCCAGGTTGGTGGCAAAGCACGAAGCATCAGAGACTATCCATGTGCAACTAACAGTGGGTAAAACTGCCTTCCAGTTTATAGGCTGCTACAGACCACCCTCCCAAACCCAGGAACCCCACTCGGCCTTCCTGAGAACACTGGAAAATATGAAGGTCTCTCCAAACACCATTATATTGGGCGACTTCAACTACCCAAACATAGACTGGGAGCATTACTCTAGCTCCAACACCTTAGCCCAAAGGTTCCTAGAAGTTATAAACTCAAATCCTATGGAACAACTTGTTACCACTCCCACAAGAGGAGAAAACATACTGGACCTGATTATCACCAACATGGGGACTCTATGCTCCAGACCAGAAGTGTATCCCTCAATGGTAAGATCAGACCATAAACTAATCTCACTGGATATTCACATCCCGACCCCACCCCCTGCCCAGAAAACCACAGTGAAAAACTTCTCTAAAGCAAATTTCACACTCCTCAAAACCGAGGTGGAATCCTTCAAAGCCCCTGGGCCTGTGGAAAATATGGCCCTGACCGCAGAATCCTTTATAAACGCATTCTATGAACACCTTCAGGAATGCATGGATCATACGATCCCAAATAAAACCAAGACCCAATCCTCCAAAGGCAGACGTCCTGTCTGGTGGACCCCAGCCATAAACAAACTATACAATAGAAGGAGGAAGTTACTAAATGATAGAGCAAAATCCCAAAAAGGGAAGGCATCACTGATCAGTATTAGCAAAAAAACTACGGGCACTCATAAAATTGTCTAAGGCCAGCTTTGAGAGAAAAATTGCACAGGACACTAAGGATAATCACAAGGCTTTCTTTAGTTATGTTAGGAACCTGGGTGGTAATTCCCAGATATGCTCAGAATTAGTCCAAGATGACAAAAAATACACCGAACCCACAGACATTGCCAACATCCTGGCTGACAGGTTCAGTGCAAACTCCCCCCCCCACCAAAAGGGCAAATATCTATCCCAGCAGAGTGCTGCCCCCCTGACATCTCAGATGTTCAGGTAAGAGCCGCCCTCTCCAAAGCAAAAAACATAGCATCAATGGGACCAGACGGTGTCCCGGGCTGCGTCCTACATGAACTCCAAGAAGAGCTAAACCCAAACATAAAACTACTGTTCAATCTCAGCCTTACTACAGGATATGTGCCCAAAGAGTGGCGTACAGCAACAGTGGTCTCTCTCCATAAAAGTGGTGCCTCAATGGATCCTGGAAACTATCGCCCCATAAGCCTGACTAGCTTGGTCTGCAAAGATATGGAAAGGATCATCATGGACCTCATAAATAAAGATATTGGGGACCTACAGACACTGGATCCTACCCAGTTCGGCTTTGTTAAGGGCAGATCCTGCCTCTTAAACCTGGTTGATTTCTTTGAAACAGTCACCAAGGCCATTGACTAGGGGAAGGTGGTCCACACAGCCTACCTGGACCTCGCAAAAGCCTTCGATACAATACCACACTCGGGCATTATAGATAAGCTCACCAGCTTAAATATAAACCCCTATGTCACTAGATGGATTGCAAACTGGCTCAAGGACAGAACCCACATGGTTAGAATTGCTGGAGCCATGTCAGACTCCAAACCAGTTACAAGTGGTGTCCCACAAGGCTCAGTCCTGGGACCTCTCTTGTTTGGTATATATTTCTAGGAGGTACAGGCCAACATGGAAGGACTGTGGCTGACCAAGTTTGCAGATGACTGCAAACTGGGCGCCATAATCAACTCTCCAGCTGACACAAGCATCCTTCAAATGGGCCTCATAGAAACAGACAACTGGTGCCAGAGCCATGGCCTCAAGCTAAATGCCAAAAAGTGTATAGTCATCCCCTTTGGCAAAAACAAAGTACCCACAAATTACCACATAGGTGGTAATCCATTAAGTACAGAAGAAGTAATTAGGGACCTGGGGACCCAAGTTGATAGTAATCTCTCATTTGACAACCATGTGGCCAAAGTGGATAGAAAAACATTTATATAGCCCACCTAATCATGAAGGGATTCACATCTAGATCAGGGGAGGTCATCGTGCCTCTTTACTCATCCCTCATCAGGCCCATAATTGAGTACAATGCCCCTTTTGGGATGTACCTTACCAGACACCTGCAGCAACTGGAAAGACCCCAAAAGTACCTCACCAAGAGGATCAAAGGACTCAAACAGATGCCATATGCTGCCCAGTTAAAGAAACTCCAGCTCTACTCAGTGGCATACCGCCTGTTCAGAGGCAATCTGTGCCTGATGTATAAAGCCATGTCCAACCTGGAATTAATGGACATGCTGCACCTCAGAAAATCCAAATCCCATCGAGCTACACGCTCGAGAGACTTGAACCTCAGCACTGAAATAAATAGGATATGTTGGAGGGACAGATTCATAACCCAGAGGCTCCCTTCACTCTGGAATAAAATCCCAGTACAGGTTAGGCAGAGTCCCTCATTGACTCTCTTCAAGAGGAATCTTGATGAGTGGATGGGAGATCGTAGGTTTACCCCGGGTATCACTTCTGTGTCACTGTTAGACAGAGGCACAGTATACTAACCTCGAAAAAGGGCATAGCAAAATAAATTTAAAATGGGTGGCGAAAGCCAAACACATTCTGGCTAGGCTTATAAATGCCCTAGGGCAGATAGCCTAGTATGAACCTATGAACCTATGAACAATACTGCCACTACTGCAATCTCACCACAGACTACGGCATCAGACTATGCAAAATTTAACAGTAACGCTGAAATAAATTACTAAATGATGCTCAAATTTAGCAGTAGATCAAAGTCCTGCCACAACTGTCAAAGAAGCTACACGATAGTTCTTGTGCTCTTAGTTTTGTGGATATGACAAAAGGTTCATCACAGCAGAATCCAAGGATACCTAGAATGCCAAGCATAAATTGCATCTCAGCATTCTGTAGGAAACAGACTATAGAGAAAGACCTTTTGAGATGATCTGCATAGGACTTTGTGTTTACTCCCTGTATTCTTTTTGTAAAGATCTTCTGCGGACATTCCGGTTGTTGCATATACCTGGTCAGGTACATACAGCAGGGGGCATTATACTCAGTGATAGTTTTGATGATGGCTGGGTACAGTATTCTTACTTATAAGCTGAGTGACATAGAATAATTTTCTTTCAGCCTTAGACACATATTTGTTAAAAGTTAGGTCAGACACATGTTGGTAAAAAGCCAGGTTACTACCTAAATGAGATGCCAAATTTGTAACTCCTGTGCCTACTTTTAAGGTGTACTTTCCTTAAGGAGCTGACTTCCCTTCCTTCTAGCAAGGATTTTTTTCTGATAATTACTTCAGTTCACAAATGGATGCAGATTCAGACACTGGTAAAGTATATTTTTCTGTCATGTACATGTCTTAAGACTTTACAGCATTATGAGGAATACTCATATTAAGTCATTACAATTCTTTTCCACATTGAAAGGGTATGGCATACATTCATTTTTAATATTTTTTTAACAAATACCAGTGTTAAATAATAATGAACCATATTCATTCATCAAAGGAGCTAATTTAAACAAGAAGACAACAGGATGGGTAAGGTCAATCTATCACCAAATGGGGAATTGTATAGAGTTAACATGGCCCACTAGTGCTTATCTACGCACCTATAAAACCATTAATAGCCATGTTGTGAGCTTCCTGGTTGAAATTATTAGTAAGTGATCCACATTTTGTCCATTTATTCAACGTTTTGAGAGACAGTACTCCATATCTCAGAGACAGAAAGATGACAGCTATGGTCATGAACTTTGGCTCCCAGTAAGCAACTGGGCCCATTACTTGAAGGCTAAATTGAAAACTCCCATAAAGAACATATCCATTGTTTTTGCTTTTCCTGATGGGAGGTTATCCCTACCAAAACTCAAACTAGAAACAGCATCTGCATTTTATTTTAGAGTCACTAAGACTATAGGCAGCACACTGAAACATCTCCAACTTTCTGTTTTGAATTTCTATAATACAAATCTCACAATTTGTGTTTAAAATAACTATCTTTGTAGCTAAAATAATCACTAACTACCTTGACTCATTTAAACCTAGAACACATTTAAGTTTTGTTTAAACTGAGTGAATATTCAGGTTTAGATCTGCAACACATGACTTTTCCAATACATGGGGTAAAATGCATATCCTACTTTTATACAACTTAGATGGAGATGCATTACCATAGCCATGGATTTAAGAGATTTATGATTTTCTTGTTACAGACATATTCAGAAAATAGCTTAAAGATCTATAGAAGACCTAGATATGCTGGCATCAATAAACTGGGATATGAAGACCAGGGAGTATAACACTAGTTTCTGGATAGTAAGACTTGATTTTAATGTTCTTTCTTAAACACAGTTGTCTACTTTGATTTATATTGCACTGTGGATATATTACACTGTAGGGTTGTCAACTTTTAAAATGCTGAAAGTGGGTTATTTTTTATGATAGTGGAAAATTTTTATTTTTAGTTTATTTTACAGTTTGTTTACTAGGATAGTCCGTTGGCCTGAGAAGAGCCCATTTTCAATGGAGTCCTGGGGAGAAAAGCTCCATAAAGACATTATACCATGTAAACAAATTATAAGCAATTAAGTGATACAGTAATACAGGTGAAGAACATAGTATTAAAAATTACAATCTGCAATAGGAATTTAAAAAGAAAATTTAAGAAAAATATTAGTAAATATTTACAAATACATTGTTCATACAATGGAGATATGACAGTAGAGGCAAAGGAGATTCATATTGGTATCATAAAAGAGTTATAGTAGGGTAAGAGGGACAGGAGGAGTTTAGTGCAGAAGTAAGAAAAAAAGCAATAATAGGAAGAAGTAGAGTAAAAAGATAGGAGGTGGAGAAAAAGGTGGATTAGGAGGCATATTAGCTTAGTGTGAGGTATGACAAGAGAGGAGGGAGAGTGAGAAAACAGGGTGTAATGCTGAGGAAGTTATGTGAGGTGAGAGCAGGAACATTCCCAGAGGGACATAAGATGAGAGTGAAGCAAGGTCTTAAAGGTAGAGGGGTTATGGGTGGTACAAATAACAGCTGGTAGGGAGTTCCAGAGGCGTGCTAGTGAAAATGATAGTAGATGTTTGCCTGGCAGATGGAGATGTTGCAGGGTAAACATACCTACAATCAGTACAAAGGATTGTATCTCACTTGCTTGCTCAAATAAAAGCTCACCTTTGTAGAATATGAGTTGTTTCTATGGTTTCATATAATATTAAGGTGTTTTAGATCCAAATCAGCTGTTTTATGCAACTATGCCTCCTGAACCTGATCGACTTCTTTGAGGCAGTCACCAAAGCAGTAGATGAGGGTAAGGTGGTTCACACAGCCTATCTTGACCTCGCCAAGGCTTTCGACACCATCCTCCATTCTGGAATTATAGCTAAACTCATTAAACTAGGTATAAATCTCTACGTCACAAGATGGGTTGCCAACTGGCTCACTGACAGAACCCACACTGTAAAAGTTGCAGACTCCAAATCTGACCTCAAAGCAGTGACAAGAAGAGTACCACAGGGTCCCATCCTGGGACCTCTCCTGTTTGGTATCTACTTCTCTGAAGTACAGGCTAACACAGAAGGCCTCCGGCTAATGAAGTTCACAGATGACTGCAAACTAGGAGCCATAGTAAAGTCCCCAAATGATGTGGACATCCTACAGAAGGGCCCCACTGAGACAGATGCCTGGTGTCAGAGCCATGGCCTCAAGCTCAATGCCAAAAAGTGCAGTGTCATCCCCTTTGGTAAAAACTCTGTACCCATGAACTACCACATAGGCAGCAAACTACTTAACACCGAAAGCGTGATAAGAGACCTTGGGACCCAGGTGGACAGTAGTCTCTCCTTTGATAGTCACATCGCCACAGTAGTCAGGAAGTCCTTCTACATAGCACACCTCATCATAAAAGGGTTCTCATCCAGGAAAAAAGAGGTCATTGTTCCCCTCTATTCGACACTCATTAGACCCATTATAGAGTACAACGCCCCTTTTGGAATGTACCTCACAAGACATCTGCTGCAGCTGGAAAGGCCACAGAAGTACCTCACAAAGTGGATTACTGGCCTCAAACAAATGCCCTACACTGACTGCCTCAAAAAACTCCAGCTTTACTCCATAGCATATCGCCTACTCCGAGGTGATCTCTGCCTAACATATAAAGCTATGTCAAACCCAGAACTGTTGGACATGCTACACCTAAAGAAATCCCAATCCCTCTGAGCTACACACTCTAGGGACCTAAACCTTGTCACCACAATAAACAGGACATGCTGGAGGGATAGATTCCTGTCCCAGAGACTTTCTATACTCTGGAACAAGCCACCCATCCAAGTCAAGCTATGTTCTTCATTAGCACTCTTCAAGAAAAATCTTAATGAGTGGATGAGAAATAGGAAATACACCCCGGGGATCACTTCTGTGTCTCGGCTCGATAGTGGCACAGGAAAATAACTTTCTTGGGTGGCGTAAGCCAGGGAACCTTGTTGGCTAGGCTTACATAGGCACTTGGGACAAGAGCCTAGTACCTACCTATGAACCTATAAACCTATGAACCTATTACAGGAAACTTAGGAAGAATATTTTGTCTTAAAATCACAGATCATTTTCCATTGTTAATGTTTTTGTGCGGGACAAAACTACCCAAATGGGACTGTCCTTCACAAAGAGGGACAGGTGGTAACCCTATTATACAGGGGATTTTTTTTCTTTCACTACAAATGTTTTACTTGGTCTTGGTCTTTTAAAGTGCTCTCCTTTCCAAACAAAAATAAAAAAGACACAATGGAGAGCCATCTTGAAGCAGTATGTATCACAAATTGTCTCGGTTGATTGGTCCAGCTTACACAATGTTGTAATTTATTCCAGAGTGATAGTAGTCATAATCCTTTCCCAATGAAAATAAATAATTTTACTATGTGACTTCTGAATTTTTAAAGGAAAAGTCTTCTTTATGAGTTTATTACATGAGAGCAAAATAAATGATTACCTTGTCAGTACACTTAAGTTATCAAAAATACTTGTCAACTGCCTTTTCTTTTGTGTGCGTGTGTTGTCTTTTGGCTTTTCCCGGTTAGGGGTCACCACAGCGGAACTCCGGTCCGCTAATGATTGGCAGTAGATTTTTACGTGCTGGCTTGCCCGGCCTAATGCACAACCTTCAATGAAGGAACACCCATTCACGCATGTCGCCACACAGAAGATGCTCTATCTGAGAATCGAACGGGAAACGTCTAACTGTGAGGCGACAACGCTACCGCAGCACCACCACCGCAGTAGTAATTATACTTATTTAATCATCTGTTAGTCGGGTAAGTGAACAGTCAACAAAATTTTCAACCAACCCCCAGAACAAAAGTCACTCACTTATAAAGACACACATAATTAATTTTGTCATAAATAAATGCATATGATTTACACAGTAAGTATTGTTCAACAGAGACTACAAAATATGTGCACATTTGAATGAGAAGCATCTTAGAGGAGAGACAAAATAGAGAGGGTATAAACATAAGGATGTTTTCTATTTGTTTTATATATGGAATATTATTTTAAAGCAAACCTACTCCAGACAGATATTTTAATAAGTAGTATCTGCAATAAAAGTCCTGTAAATATTAATCTATTATTATTATTATTATTATTATTATTATTATTATTATTATTATTATTATTAGACCAGAGTTCTGCTGTGGTGACCCCTAACCAGGAAAAGCTGAAAGACATTAGTTTTTTATTATTATTGTTATTATTATTATTATTATTATTATTATTTTATTGGTGCTTTTCTCTCTGGGCCTCCACTGAATTTTTTTTACTAAACCCAGTTAGCCAAATCCGGTAAACAAAAGCAAAATAAAATAAAAAAATATTATTATTATTATTATTATTATTATTGTTATTATTATTGTTATTATTATAATTGTTATTATTATTATTATTATTGCTGTTGTTTTACATTTAGATTACAAAATGTAACCAAATGTTATATGTTATAACAAATGTTATAACTATAGGTTAGCTAATTCTAGTTTAGAAAAAGAACATATGACATAAAGAACTTTACCAAGCAATTCAAGGATGCAGGTGAAATAACAGTAAGTCCTGTGTCTGACAGCATAAATTTGTATTTAGATATGTAAGTAACTAAGAAAGACACTAGTAAGGATTTAAAAGAAAGGATACCATAATAGCACACTGAGGTAATCCATGCAGACCAGCAAGGTAAGAAGCAAGTATATAGGCCTGCAAGTTCATGAACAAAGTGTAGATGATGTACCATTCAGGAGAAATTCAATATGAATGTTAGTTATTACAGTTCAGAAATTAGCATAGTTTCTAGACTGAGTAGCCCTACCCATCTTAACTCTGTTTCAATAGGATTACTCTGTTTTCTTTGTAACAGCAGTGATAATGTTGCAGCAGTTCAGACTGGTATCCTGCTGTTCACGTCTCTATTCTTTTATCAAAGATCCTGCCTTGTGAAAAAGGAGTTTGCACACCTTTTTAATGATTGCAGTGGATGTTTGCTGTTTTAACAATTTAGACTGATATCCTGCTGTTTTGGTATGTTCTTGTTGAAAAGGTTTTTAACTTGCTTTGTTACAAGATTCCTGCATCTATGGGCAGATTTAGAGAGGTGCTAATGGTGCTTACAGGTCCCCCATCAGAGTTTATGATAGAAAGCAATCAGCCAAGAGTCACACCAAAAATGAGAACTACATGCATAACAAAGTTGCCTCCACCTCCATACATAGGAACGCAGTGTTTTCGCTGGCAGAGTCAGTTTTACAGATTTGTGACACATTCTGCATTCTTACATTGTTTTGAAATAAACTTTTCTATATATTTAACTTTTTTGTCTGCAATTCACAGTTGTAGCTGAGTCATTTTGAGACTACAGACCTTTCTGCTTAGGAAAGCTGTCAACTCTGAAAGGTATGAAGTGTAAACATTATCACCTCTCATGGATAATTTACTAAGTGAATCTTTTGTACTTTGCTCCTAAACAGAAGAAATACTAAAAGTAGCCTGAGCCTATTAACTTACCATTTGTAATACTAAATAATGTCAGTTTTCAAGTTTTATCCAGTAATAAACACAGACAAATGCATACACACTCACCCACCCACACCTGCATGTATGCACACACACACACACACACACACACACACACACACACACACACACACACACACACACACACACACACACACACACACACACACACACACACACACACACACACACACACACATACCCGCACACATGCTACCAGATCTATACCCAGGTGTATTATCCATAAATATCTGTTTCTCTCCCTTTGCCTCTCTCTCTCTCTATATACATATATATATATATATATATATATATATATATATATATATATATATATATATATATATATATATCGTAACATACTTCTATACATACAAATGTTTGTGTATGTGTGTCTGTCTCTCTCTCTCTCTTTGCACACATACACACACACACACACACACACACACACACACACACACACAATTTGTATGTATAGAATTATGTTATTTTATATATATATATATATATATATATATATATATATATATATATATATATGTGTGTGTGTGTGTGTGTGTGTGTGTGTGTGTGTGTGTATATACACTCATAGATTCATAGGCGTGTTCTACATTAATAACCACTAGGGCACTTATAATCCTAGCCATGCAACCCAAATGTTACCCACAAATTTCGGTCCAAGTAATAGAAAAACTTTTTTTTTTAACTAAGACATAAGCGCCATAGTGCTTCTTGCAGGTGAAGTATAAACTATGCAGTTTGCTACAGTTTAAAAGAAGATTTTTTTTTAAATACACAAGCACTGTAGGGCTATGTGCAGGCAGGAAATAAACTGTAACAACTGTTTGCTACATTAGTAGCAAGCAGTATGCTACAGTTTAAAAGCATTTTTTTATAGCTATATATATTATGTGTGGTGCCAGAGTGGAAGGAGGATCAGGAAAGGCATAGAAATGGGACCTGAATGGCTAGGGCAGGAAGGGGGGGGGGTCAAGTCATGCATCTCACCACGTGATTGGTGTGCCAGTAAAAGGAATGGCATTTTTTTTTGGAATAGGGGGCAGTGGATCTAACTGGAATATGCCGATCTCTAAAATGTAGAGATTGGCTTAATACAGTGAAGTGCCTTTGTTTTTTTTCCCTTAAGTTGAGGGGGGGCATGAATCTGACTGTAATAAACCTATCTCTAAAATGTAGAGATTGGCGTAATACAGTAAAGTGCTTTTTCCTCTTCACTTGGGGGTGGGACACTAGTTTGTGGTACTGGAATAAGGTGCTGGTAGAGCCAGCTATGTTTCTGCTTTGTGAATGTGCAAAAGGTTCATCAAAACAGGGTCCAAGGATGTGTTGTATGCCAGGCAAAGATCACCTCTCAGAAGTCTGTATAATATTGAATAAAGAGGTATCTCAGACAGGTCTTTGAGGCTATCAGGTTTGGACATTTTGTTTACTCCCTATATTCTTTTTTAAGGAACCTTTGTGGACGTTCCAGTTGCTAGATATGTCTGGTGATGTACATACCATAGGGGGCATTATACTCTATGATGGGCTTGATGAGGGCCGGGTACAGTGGTATGATGACTTCTCTGGACCTAGATGCCAAGCCCTTACGTATAAGTTGAGCAACACAGAAGGATTTTCTTACTACCTTGGACACATGTTGGTTGAAGGCTATGTGACTATCTACATGAGTTCCCAGATCCCTGTCTACTGAATTAACTTTTATGGGTGTTTTATTGATGATGTAATTATTGGAGGTGATAAACTTCCCAAAAAGTACTATAAATCATTTCTTGGTATTGAGTTTTAAGCCATGGCTTGGTCAACAAGTGTTTGTCAGTGTCAGACCTTCCTGCATGGTGTTCTCAAGGGGGATTCAATGACTGCTCCCAGTTTGCAATCATCTGTGAACTTGGTTAGCCAGAGGCTTTTGATATTGGCTTTGACAACAGACAGCAAATGCCAAAGAGGAGTGGGTCTAGGAAAGAGCCCTGGGAGAATCCACTGATGGCTGGCCTCTCTAACCTCCTAGGTACTATCAGTGATCCAGCTAGCTATCTAGCATGTTATAAAGGGGTTTATTCCTAGTTCTGTAAGTTTGTTGACAAAGCCCGAGTGAGGTACTGTATCAAATGCTTTAGCCAGAACTAGGTAGGCAGTATGCACAGTTATCCCCTAATCCATTGCCTTAGTGAACTTTTCAAAGAAGTCCACCAGGTTTAGTAAGCATGACCTTCCTTTGAAAAAGCCAAACTGGGATGGAGCCAATGCCTAGATTTCTCCTTTGTTCTTGTTAAATGCAATAATAATTCTTTCCATGGGTTTGCAAACAAAATTAGTCAGACAAATGGGTCTGTAGTTTCCAGGATCTGTTGATGGTTCTTCCTAATGAATGGAGGTGACCATCATTGTCCTCCATTCTCATGGCACAAAGCCTGTTTTAAGACTACAGTTAAATAATGACTCCAGGGGTCCTGATAAGTTATATTTCAGACTGTTCAGGAAGCATCCTGGAATATTATTGAGACTTATTGAGGCTGTGTCCTTGGCTTTAGTGAGTCCAGCCAGTACATGCTCCCTAGTTATAGTCAAAGGAGTTATGTCTGGGGGTATTTCTTGAGGGATGGTTGTGGGTGAGAGGGAGTAAAGTTGGAAGTGAATTTGTCTGCTAAAAGGTTTGCTATTTCACCAGAATCGGTGAATGTGGCACCATTAACCATCAGTTCAACACATTACTGTGTGCTGTCCTTGAGGTTTCCGATATAGTTGAAGAAGGCCTTATGGTTATCCTTCACCTGGGAGGCTATCTTAACCTCAAGGTTAGATTTGCTTGACCTAATTAACCCTCTAAGTTGCTTATTTATTTTGATGGGAGAGTGTTTATCTTTATGGGAATTACTCTTCCTGATTTTTGCCTTTTTTTTCCTTTTGTTGTATATCCTATTTAATTTCTTTCTAAACACTTTTTCTCCCTGGGCCTCCACTGAAAATGGGTCTTGTGACCCAGTCGGATTATCCCAGTTAACAAATGTCAAATAAATAAATAAATAAATAAATGTTGTTGTCTTTCGGCTTTTCCCAGTTAGGGGTCGCCACAGTGGAACTCCGGTCCTCTGATGATTGGCAGTTGTTTTTTATGGTGTCAAGTTGCCAGCTCAACACCCAACCTTCAACGAAGGCATGCCCATTCAACACATGTCTTTTGAACGCCCACTCATCTGCGGGGAGGACATGCAGACTCCACACAGAAGGCACTTCCAACCCAAGCCGAGAATTGAACGGGAGAACCTCTTGCTGTGAGGCAACAACGCTACCGCTGCACCACCACAAAACCAAATAAATAAATAAATAATAAATAAAATTAGGACTTTACACAAGGGCATTTCTTTACATACAGAGATGCATATATCATTTTTTGTAGTTTGTTAACAAGGTGAGCGAACTGGAGAAATTACTTATTTCTGTCACAACCCTGTTCAAGAAGACAGCAACACAAACACAGTATCTTATGTTGACATAAAAAGTATCAAAAACATCTATGTTAGGAGAAAGTGATATATAATTGTGAAGGTATTACAAAGGTGGTAGGTAAGGAGAATACAGTCTATTCAGGAAACATATTTAAATAATGATAAAAATAAGGAGGCAGTCTTTACAGTAAGTAGTATTCAAAGGTTGACTACAAATGCTCATTCTCCAACTTCCATTAGCTTGATCATACTTAATTATTTAGCTTTCCCATTGTCTCACCCTATTAGACAGCATAACCAAACCACAGCCCTAACTGTAATCCTAAAACCCTCACCCAGTTCCTGACCCAATTCCTTATTCCATAACCATAAAACACCACTCCCACTCCTCCACCTAAATCTAAAATGCTTGATTGCTCCCCAAACCTAAAATTCCACCTCATAAACCTAAATTTTTCAATTTATCCCTGTTCCTAAATCTCCTTCCTGCTCCCTAACCCTAAAACTCCCTTCTTAATCCCTAACCCTAAAATCCTCCTCCTCCTGTTCTCTAACCCTAAAATCCCACTCGTACTCCCTCCCTACAGCTATCACGCTTACCTCACTTGAACCAGATAATGTAACTGGGTAAGGTATGACAGGTGAATTCCTGAACTCATATTTGAGTTCGACACAAGTGGCAGCCTGTCCGAGCTACAAGATGTATGAGTCCCTGGCTTTGAAATAGTGGTCTTTGTGCACTTGTAGTAGAACCAGTATTCAATTTGTCAAAAAGACAATTCCAAATAATGTATGAACATTAATAGTAAAGTAATTTATAAGATAAAGGGGGGAGGATGGCAGAATGGTTAAGGTGTTTACCTTGCATATGCAACGTGCAGGGTTTGATTCTCACATGGGTTACTTGGCTAGGCTTAAAATGGCCCACAAAGGCAAATAGCCTAGTAATAATCTATGAACCTATGAACCTATGAACCTATAAATATTTGCTTAATCTTTGTCAGTGAAGCATTTGCACTTGGATCGATCTAGTTAAGAATTGTTTAAGTTGCCTTTAGATATGAATAAAGTTATTTGTTTTCCTTAAATGAGCAAGAAGGTAAGTTTCATGTAGCAAGAACTGTTTTAGAAAAGGCTTTCACATCTATGGATTGGTAAGTTGTAAGTCTTTCTACATATTTTGAATAAGTAATAGTCAGAAAAGTAGAAAGAAAGAGGATTTGAGTGAGAGGCAGTAAGAATTATGTAGCATCTTGTAGGTATAGGAACAGAGATGGAAAGTGGATCATTTGTAAATTGTTAACCAGATGGCTTTAACAATTGAGATATAATGAAGTTTTTGAATATGAGCAAGGGGTGTGAATCGTAATATTTTATTTTCTGTTCTCTGTGGTATAGATGCATTCTGAGTAGAGCTGTTGACTAGGTAATGATAACCCATATTGCAGCCTAGGAGTAAATACATTAAGGGCCATGGCTACTACTTGAGGTGTTTGCAAGTTAGAGGTTTTGAGTTGGTTTACACTACCTTTAGACTGCATTACTGCATGTGGGTAAAAGTGTTGGATTAATGATAATGGATGATCAGTGATATTGTCCTTCATATATAAATGTAGGTTTGCATATGTCATAAGTGATCATTCAATAAAGATGCTTTAAAAATGATATTGTCCTTCAGATGAAATGTTAAACCAAGATCTCATCTGCTTGAGTTGATGATAGTGCAGATGGATGTAAAAGATTCCATTACATCTATTGAAAAAAGAGTAGGGGTAGTCCTTGATGCCTTGGTCAAATTTCCCCTAGTTGTATGAATACCACCTCAGGTCTCTCCTGAAAAGGGGCCACTAGCCTAGTTGGACTAACCCAGTCAACACCACAATAAATATCATAAAACAAATGATACCAAAATATCTTTGTTCATTTACTATATGGATACCTGAGTCCTTGGGTTTCTTTATTATGAGAGCAGAGATGTTATGGAGTTTTCTTTTGTTGTCCCATTTGGAAATTATTCACAGTCTTACCATACAGATTAACTGCATTCAAAGATTATTTTCTGCTTATGCTGGTACTTTGACTCCATACATTGGAGTTTGCACATCCATTAGCTTTGTTTGCTTTAAGTACTTGTAAAATGTTCTGTTCTTTCTTTCTAGACTTGTATAACTCAAAAATGGTTGACTTGACCACATTTCTTACATGTTCTAGCTCTGCATAAATCCACAATATTTAATAAATAAAGGTCTATTTTCTTAATACCCCACCTCATTTGATCTTATCTTTTACAATAAACTATACTGGAATGTGTCATTGTCAACAACCCTGTCATTGAGTGCCAATTGATCAAAGTAGTTTTGGGTAAAACAGCTTCCACCACCTGTGGTGTTTTATTTTGAAGCAGGTGTGTATGTGTGTGTGTGTGTGTGTGTGTGTGTGTGTGTGTGTGTGTGTGTGTGTGTGTGTGTGTGTGTGTGTGTGTGTGTGTGTGTGTGTGTGTGTGTGTGTGTGTGTGTGTGTGTGTGTGTGTGTGTGTGTGTGCGTGTGGAGGGTGTCATCCCCATCTCCCAAAAAAACACAAAAACATACCTCCATGGTTCGCTGAAAGTTATTTGATCATTTTATTATCAATTAGTATTCAATGAATGACTTGTCAATCAATCAACATGAATCCAGACTATTACATCTGTTATTAATGAGCCAAGCAACTCTCCATATAAGTTCCTTAGCTCAGCAACATAGACATCCATAGCTTCTATAGCATCCAGTATCTTTGTAAAAAGTTAATAAATATCAAACTTTTCTGGGCATACAATAATTTGTCTCTAATTCATGCTGTTTTATTTTTCTACTATTCAAAAAGGTAAAAAAGCACGTGTTATTCTTCTCAAACAATATGTAGAATAAAGGTACCATTCCTCTCACAGTGAAATGTAATGAAAATATTTCTGGTAGCTGCAGCTGGACAATTTGTCCACTGTGAATTATATTTCAGTATTTTAAGATAGGTCTTTCATAATTTTTCAGCTATATTTCTTCACTCTAACACCATGTAACATCTGCATGTTTAGCTTCTAGGATGTCATTTATCTCCCCAGAGACTTGTACTAAAGTGCTAGTAGTGATCATTGGTAATAATCTCAAATTTGATCTGCTTCTAAATCAAACCATTAAAAACATCTACAAAAAACTGGGCAGTCTATATAAAAATAAACCATTTCTAACCCAAACTGCCAGGACAACAATTGCTCAAACTCACCTCCTCTCTACTCTATTCTATGCCTCTCCCATTTTTACCAACCTACCCAAAACAGAAACTGCCAAGCTTAACACCTGCTACAATCAAACTGCCAAATTTGCTACCGGTGCCCCCTACTGATCCCACCACTGCCATTCCCTAAAACAACTTGACTGGCTTGAATTTCCTAATCTCCTGTCCTTTCATCAGCTTTCTTTTGCACACAAACAACTACTACTTCCAGATAAAACTCCAACACTGGCTAACCTACTAAAACTACAAACTCACCCTAGACAATTACGCTGTAGTGATAAAAAGCTAATCAAGGTCACCAAGAGCAAAAACACAGCAGGGGACTCCCTCTTCCCTAATTATATAGGTAAAACTTGGAACTCTCTTATCATCTGCTATTACCTCAACAGACTCAAAGATTACATTTAGGACTACTCAAAGAACACCTAAAACTCACATGCATGTGTTTATGTTCACCCCCAGCTTAACCTCCCCAACCATATCCACCCTCTTCTCCAATCTCCTGGTCTCTGTTTCAGAACTATACTGCTAAGAGGAACTGCAGCTTTTTTTAATTTCCAGCTTCCTCACAGTGTCACCTCTACACCTGGCCTCTCAGTTAGTACCTATACATATAGGGGACTAAAACACTTCTAGGCACAGTTTTTTTGCAATTTTCTTTAGTTTCTCCATCTTTACACTTGCTTTTATACATAGTCTATATATCTTACCACTCAATTCTGTTGTTTTGCCTGCTACTACTATCAACCTATGTCAAACTTGTACACAATCTAACTGAATAAAATTGTAAATGATGCAACTTTCAAGATGCAGCTCTTACCTTTGTATGTTATTCTGTAATTCTTCTTACTTATGTATTGGCTCAGTCTAACTGTAAAAAATCGTAAAATATATATTTTTTATTCGAGGTATCTAATTTAAAATTTTCATGCTTATGTACTATGTAAATATGATTGCTACTGTTATACTCCTTATAATTGCTTGTAATTGATTTGTGGAACTTTTCTCCCCGGGCTTCTGCTGAAAATGGACATGTATCACGTCAGACTCTCCCGGTCAACAAATGTAAAATAAAATAAATAAATAATCATACTACCTTCTAGAAGAAATATATACCAAGTGAAATTCATTTTATTTTATTTATTTATTGGCATTTGTTTACCAAGAAAGTCTGACTGGGCACCGGTGCTCTTTTTCAGCGCAGGCCAGAGGAGAAAGGTTCCAAGGTATCATATTTAATGCAGTCAATATTTACAATAACAACTTTTATAATGCAGTTATAGTGAACACATAGCATAATAGTCAGCATAGTAAAATTTGTATTGATATTCAAAAACATTAAATTCACAAGCCTTGAATTGTGAATTTACAGATAGAAGAACAGTGTATAACGTAGGTAGGAGTAATTTAAGAAATACAATAATGTGAGGTATCAAAGGAGATAAGCAAGTTTGTGTTGAAAGAGAAGTAGTGCTAGAACAGTAATTTGGTTGTGCTAATTAGAAATAGGTATAGTAGTTTAAGAAGTACAATAAAGTGAGGTATTAGAAGGGGATAAGCAGGTTAAGTGATTTAGTGCTTTAAAGGGCGGCATAAAAAAGGTGATGAAGGGTGTTAGAGAGCAGTGTTCCAGATGAGGAGCAGGGACAAAGCCGGGAGGCAGAGAAGAAGTATTTTAGTAATGGTTTGAAAAGATGAAGGTGTGTGATAGACCTGATTGATGTAGGAATTTTATTCTAAGTTCTAGCTAAACTATTGCAATAGAGACTGACCACAACAGCCCTTTGTGGTTTGTAGATGGTAAGCAGTAGTTTATTATTTGATCAAAGGGGATGATTTTGAAGATAGTATTGGAGTAGGTCTAATTGATGGGCAGGCACATAGGGTATAGATGATTTTATGGGTTAAGGCGAGCTGAGTATAAAATAAGTGGTGAGGAAGCTTGAGCCATTTAAGTGTTTTTAGTGCTAAACAGTGGTGGGTACAGTAAGGTTTGTTGCAAGTGAATTTGGTGACTTTGTTATGTTGATATGCCAACATACTCTCTCTCTCTCTCGTAAGATGTTATCATTTTTAAAACTATATACCTGATATGATACACCTGCCTTGCAAGAGTGAAGAGTAATGGTTGTGTGCCCTGTCTGTTGCTGCATCAATGGCTTAGCTTGTAAGAACCTGCTGAGTCAGATAGTATTGGCTGAGAAAGATGAGGGTTGAGGGTATAAAATCTGTCTGAGTACTGTCTTTTAGTGTGGGGTGTTGAGGAGTGGAGTGGGAGATGGACTGATGAGCCTGACATGCTTTGTCAAAGGTTAAAGAGCAGGAAAATGTTGGTGTGTCATAGTCGAAGCAACAAAAAAAGTTTGCACATAAGCAACTGCACGGCTCAGGATAAAGCTAAATCAAAAACAAAAAAGCCAGCATAACATGACCCTATATAAAGCTGATAATTTATTACAAAAACAACAGCAAAACTGCACAGACCGGTTTCGGCTGGTACACTATACACAGCCTTCTTCAGTGTGAAATAAGCACAATCAGAACTGTCATTAAATACACTGCACAAAAAGATGATTGGTTAAAGCTACAATTTGTCATTCAGTCCAGGTAGGAAAAGACCACCTAACTTAATAATCCATTTTTTCTCTTTTGAATTTAATAAAGAATGCCAACCAGTTTTGTTGGTTAATTTACCATGAATCTTATCAATAATAGTAAAAAGAAAAGATGCTGTTGGATGTTTAAGTTGATGCTTATATAAAGTATTATGTATTCTACCTTTTCTAATGTTGCTGATATGCTCTGAGATTCTCAATCTAATGGGCCTAGACGTCTGGCCAACATAGAAAGCCCCACACGCATGTGGCTAGATAAATAAGCCAATCAGAACTACAATTGGCAAAAAACTTAATATCATATACAGTGGGGGAATTCTTGCTGGTGAATTCTTTGGTTTTGGATATTTTATTACAATTAATGCAATGTCCACAAGGATAACATCCCACAGGTATAGTACCTGTCAGAGTAGTTTGAATAGGTTCCAGACCTCTTGTATCATGTACGTGTTTGTAATGACTGAATGTACTGCCAAGATTCCTACCTTTCCTAAATGAAAACCGACATTTGTTAGGGATAATAGAAGACAAATCATTATCATATAGTAAGAGATTCCAATGTTGATGAATGCTTTGAATTAGATGATCTGAATTCCTGCCATATGTAGTAGTGAACCTGATATATTGGGTGGCCGGTGTGTTGTCAGTCTTGTAAGTTAATAAATCATCCCTATTTATATGACCTACTTTGTTTATAGCATCAAAAACATAACCCATCTTATATCCTCTAGACCTGAAATGTCTGGTAAGATCATTACTTTGTTCCTTGTAAGATGTCTCATCAGAACAGATACGTTTCAGTCTAATAAATTGAGATTTGGGAATGTTTTTGGAAATATGTGGTGGATGAAAACTCGAAGCATGTAATATGGTATTATATTCCGGATGCTTCCTAAAAACTTTAGTACTTAAAGTATTGTTAGATAATCTATTAATGGATACATCGAGAAAAGTGATATTATCACGATCATAATGTAAAGTGAACTCGATACCCCATATGTTATTATTGAGATATGCCAGGAAGTCGAACAAACCTGCTAGATCGCCCTTCCATACTGCCCAGCAATCATCAAGGTATCGACGCCAGATGTCAAGATGTTCCAAGTAAATATTATTATTACAATTATAAATCAAATCTTTCTCAACATAGGCCATGAAGAGGTCCGCATAAATGGGCGCAAAAGAAGACCCCATAGCCGTACCTTTCGTTTGCCAATAGCAAACATCTTGATAGAAAAAAAATTGTTGTTCAAGACATAAGACACCATATCCAATAGGAATTCATTAAATTCACAGGAATATAAACCAGAACTCTCTAACCAATATGCAAGAGCTTCCAAACCACCAGAATGAGGAATGTTTGTGTATAAAGCACTGACATCTAAAGTACACATACGCCAATCAGGCTCAAGTTGTGTATCAGAAATGATCTGTAGAAAACTAGTAGTATCTTGTAACCGTGAACGAATGAGAGATAACAAAGGTTTCAATTTGTCAGTCAAAAAAAGGGAAAGGGGTTCAGTGATGTAACCCCGACCTGAAACAATGGGTCTCCCTAGGGGGTGTATAGGGTCCTTGTGTATCTTTGGCAAGAAGTAAATATACTGACTTGATGAATCATGAACTAACAGTTGGTGCATAAGGTTGGCATCAATAATGAAAGCATCTTTGGCATAGGACAGAAATTCTTCGATTTCTTTTTGAAATCTAGATGTGGGATTAATATCCATTTTGACATAGTATTTTTCATCAGATAATTGCCTTAAAGCTTCATTATTGTAATAATGCCAATCCAAAACCACCACAGCACCCCCTTTATCAGCTGAAATAACAACAATATCTCGATTATTTTGTATGTTTCTGATGGCCTGTTGTTCTTGAATAGTAATATTATTAGGACGAAAATCAGATACTGATCGAACATAATGAAGATCTTTGAGAACATTGTTCTAAAATTGCGAAACAACAGGGTGCATAGGTGGATGAAAGTTTGATTTGTGATATGTAAATTTATCTGAAACATCAAAATCATTAGTAGTGCCAAAAAACATTCTTAAATTAAGCAATCTACAGAAAGATATAACATCTTATGCAAATGAATCCTCAGTAACAAAAAAAACGGGAACAAATGTCAGTCCTTTATTGGGAATGTTGACTTCAGTGGGTGATAAAATATAACTGGAAAGATTTAAAACATTATTGTTCAAAGAAAAATCTACTTCACCATTGCAAGTTGGAGTAGACCTTGTATATCTGTGATGGCCTTTGTATTTCCTCCCCCCTCTTTTGTACCTGTTCCTAAAGGGGCCCCTGTCAATGATCTCTTGGGGGTGGGTGACCCAGAAGCAGTCTGCAACTCATTCTCAAGGCCAGAAGATAACTCTTCTGTAGAAGAGCCAGTATCAGAAACATAATTGTTTTTGAGGATAGATTTCGGTCTTTTCCTTTTTGAGGGACGACTATGTTGTATGTTGAATTTTACATGTTTAGTTAAACTAAAAGGGTTGTTGCCCTGATAGTCCGCCACATCTCGATTGAATTTCTGAATTTTCTTCAATTTCAGTTGGGTCTCTAAACTGTTTAAGTCAGAAGCCACCCTATTAAGATGTTTTGCAAAAAAAGACTAATTTTCAAAAGGTTTGACGTCGTTGGCAAGGCCTAAAACAATATTTATTTCTTTATCAATTGTGCGTTCATAATAACTGTTTAGTGCCTTGACAAACGACATGCTGGCTTGATGTTGTATCCCAGCCCATTCTTGTGATAAGTCATCATCAATTTCAGCCACTAAGGGTTGAATTCTTACCCTTAATCCATGTGGGGTGATATTTTTAGCAATATAAGCTTTAAATAGTTTGGCATGCCAAACGTTGGATCTTAATAGTCGCAAATGTTTGTGAAGTTTATCAAACACCAAATTACAAGTCATTTCTGACCCTATAGATTCACTAACGTTTGCTTCTTCCGGGCTAGGACCCAGTCCAAAAGCACTCAAATCCTCTCTGTCAGAGGATAATGCGGAGACAAGACTCAATAGGTCCATGACTAAAAGTAGTTATACAAAATAATAATAGACAATAATAGCTACAAAGCTACGTCTAGAAAAGAGACAATAATAGACCCAAAAAATTGGACTACGTCTCAGGAATAGAGTGTATCAAAAACAATAATGTCAAATTAAGCAAAACATCCCAATGATAGAATAACCTGGGTGGCTTGGACGAAAAGATTATCAAAGACCCCACAAAAATGTGAAGATACAAATAACCTATATAGTTAAAGAGAATAGGCCAAACAATCGGAAACAACAACCCACCAGTCACACAAAAAAGGAAAAGACAACCAAGCTAAATAACAACAACTGTTAAGTATATGTAATCTAGATGGGCATATATCAAAATGTAGGGGAACTAAGAAAACACATAATATATATTAATAACCAAAGAATTGTGTCATAAATATTCACCAACATGTAAACTGTGTGAACAACTATTATAAAGTGATGCTCACATAAAGGACATAAGGTCTAATAATATACTGTATTCAAATATATAAACAGTATAATTATATGCGAGGTATATACATATGACACTGAAACCAGCATATAACTAATCCAATAATGCAAAGGACTTTGTTATAAGTCAAAAAACATCATCAACACCAAGGGATGGAAGACAGATGTAGAGTAATATATGTTAAAAATTTTTTGCAAACCAACAGATGTTGATAAGGGGATAAGCAACACCTAATAAAACACTAATTTGGTAATAATATGTTATAAACAATCCCCAAGAAAATTTGTAGGCCAATACAAATGATAAATGGTGCGCACATTAAAGCTTAACAAGTTGAAAAACAACCAACATATGCCTGTAGTAATTATGTATACACTAAATACGCTTCATAACATTAAATATGTATGATGGCAATGCTCAAAATAGAAGTCCACAACTACAAAAGTGCTATTCTATTGAAATGAGCGAATACAGCCCTAAATATATAACAAAAAGCAGCAATTTAAGTCTATACAGATTGATTACAAAAGTCAGAACATGAGGCGAAAATATAAAATGGCGCCAGCTACATTTGAATGGCAGTTGAAAATATTTCGGAAAAACGAAATCGCCAGCCCTATTAACAAAAGGGCATAAACAAAATGTTTAAGCATTAATTACCAAATTGGGAGTTATAATGTCTGATATAATTCGCAAAACCTAATGTCCGATCCAAAAAAGGGAACAACCCTTGGTGAAGAGGCAGTTGCTTGTAGACCCAAGTCAGATACAAAAAATACGTGTATTTCATCGATACAATATACACATATATGAAGTGTTCGACAAAGTCCAAATAATTGGAGTCTAGTTCCCCAAAATGCAAGTCCACAGTTCACATAAAGTGTCCCAGTTGGAAAACCATAGATGCATAAAAATCACTCCTTCCAAAACAGAAAAAAGCAAGAAATGAGATGGTACGATCCAAATTATTCGCAAGTATGCGAATTACCAAAAATAAAGTACATCTAAAATATACTCATCCACGTTGATGGTTGCATCAAACACTCGTTGAAAAAAGAACCAAATCCAACCATGCAAATGAGTTGCAGACCGCTCCTTGAACACGCCAACACCCCACTGAAAGCCAACAAGCCTGATACAAGCTGCACTTCCTGTAGAAGTAGAAAACTTTACGCAGGGCAAATGATCCAACGGAAATGAATGTTGGACCAGCAAATATAAAAAATGTGAATACGGAACAATAGCTAAAAGGCTATATCCATATAAAAAATGTCAGGCAAAATAGTCAAAGCCTTGGGAAGCCTTAGAAAGCCTTGGAAATCCAAATCCCAATATAATGAATCACCAATACAAGAGTGATTCAAAAGCATATCAGCAACAGTTCAAATTAAACTGGTGGTTCATGGCAGACAAAACTGGGAGGAAAATAAAGTAGAATATCATATTATTGGAAAAATGGAATTAAACAATCAAAGTGCAGTCCAAGAACACCAAAATGAGGGACCAAGCTTGGTAAAAACCAAACTTAAATGTAGGGTCAGGCTTCCAGCAACCATAATCCAAATTGAAGCAACAAAAAAAGTTTGCACGGAAGCAACTGCATGGCTCAGGATAAAGCTAAATCAAAAACAAAAAAGCCAGCATAACATGACCCTATATAAAGCTGATAATTTATTACAAAAACAACAGCAAAACTGCACAGACCGGTTTCAGCTGGTACACTATACACAGCCTTCTTCAGTGTGTGGTTTATATTCCTGTGAATTTAATGAATTCCTATTGGATATGGCTTCTTATGTCTTGAACAACAATGTTTTTTTCTATCAAGATGTTTGCTATTGGCAAACGAAAGGTACCGCTATGGGTTCTTCTTTTGCGCCCATTTATGCGGACCTCTTCATGGCCTATGTTGAGAAAGATTTGATTTATAATTGTAATAATAATATTTACTTGGAACATCTTGACATCTGGCGTCGATACCTTGATGATTGCTGGGCAGTATGGAAGGGCGATCTAGCAGGTTTGTTCGACTTCCTGGCATATCTCAATAATAACAAATGGGGTATCGAGTTCACTTTACATTATGATCATGATAATATCACTTTTCTCGATGTATCCATTAATAGACTATGTGACAATACTTTAAGTACTAAAGTTTTTAGGAAGCATCCAGAATATAATACCATATTACATGCTTTGAGTTTTCATCCACCACATATTTCCAAAAACATTCCCAAATCTCAATTTATTAGACTGAAACGTATCTGTTCTGATGAGACATCTTACAAGGAACAAAGTAATGACCTTACCAGACGTTTCAGGTCTAGAGGATATAAGATGGGTTATGTTTTTGATGCTATAAACAAAGTAGGTCATATGAATAGGGATGATTTATTAACTTACAAGACTGACAACACACCGGCCACCCAATATATCAGGTTCACTACTACATATGGCAGGAATTCAGATCATCTAATTCAAAGCATTCATCGACATTGGAATCTCTTACTATATGATAATGATTTGTCTTCTATTATCCCTAACAAATGTCGGTTTTCATTTAGGAAAGGTAGGAATCTTGGCAGTACATTCAGTCATTACAAACACGTACATGATACAAGAGGTCTGGAACCTATTCAAACTACTCTGACAGGTACTATACCTGTGGGATGTTATCCTTGTGGACATTGCATTAATTGTAATAAAATATCCAAAACCAAAGAATTCACCAGCAAGAATTCCCCCACTGTATATGATATTAAGTTTTTTGCCAATTGTAGTTCTGATTGGCTTATTTATCTAGCCACATGTACGTGTGGGGCTTTCTATGTTGGCCAGACGTCTAGGCCCATTAGATTGAGAATCTCAGAGCATATCAGCAACATTAGAAAAGGTAGAATACATAATGCTTTATATAAGCATCAACTTAAACATCCAACAGCATCTTTTCTTTTTACTATTATTGATAAGATTCATGGTAAATTAACCAACAAAACTGGTTGGCATTCTTTATTAAATTCAAAAGAGAAAAAATGGATTATTAAGTTAGGTGGTCTTTTCCCACCTGGACTGAATGACAAATTGTAGCTTTAACCAATCATCTTTTTGTGCAGTGTATTTAATGACAGTTCTGATTGTGCTTATTTCACACTGAAGAAGGCTGTGTATAGTGTACCAGCCGAAACCGGTCTGTGCAGTTTTGCTGTTGTTTTTGTAATAAATTATCAGCTTTATATAGGGTCATGTTATGCTGGCTTTTTTGTTTTTGGTGTGTCATAGTCAGCATTGTTGCACTTGATCTGCATGGTATGTCTATTTCTCCAATTTAAAAGAAATGAAGGATTAGGTCTGAATGTGGCACAGGAATATGACTATTTCCTGTAGATATCTCTATAATGGGCTGATGAACAGATTTTTAAAGCTGTGTCTGAGTGATTATATACTGTCAACTAAAATCATTTTGGGGAAGCTGGACATTAGGTTTGAAGTAAATACTTGAATCACAAGTTAAAATGTGCTGGGTAAAGACTGAACACTGTACCACAGAGGGGACGTGGGCATGCTAAACTGTATATAAAAATCTTTTTCTAAGTTACTATTTCATGATAGCATAGTGGTTCCCCATGTATTCTTGATCTGTAAAATGTCTGAAATCACTCGGCTGTTCTTGTGCACTATTTTAGGGACATTCTCCCTTCCTCAATGCTGAGCAGCTGTGAAGTAGGAATATGTAAGTTCAGGAACTATAAAGAGTTTAAGGGACTTGCCCTGCATGTGGGGGTGTGTAGGGGCCCCTGGAAAAAAGCACATGCTGAAGCTGTCTTGTTACTTTGTGTGTAACAAGCAACTTTAGAGGTTGTAGGAGTGAGCACTTGTGATAGGAGGGATTATATTATGATTGCTTGTAGTTGAAGTTAGTATTGTGGGTTTCTGACTAACATCTTTATGGATCTGAGATTTCAATGGCATGCTTGGCAGTGCTGTAATTTGTATCTAAATATGAGATATAAGTTTATAGGTGTATTCTAGACTAATCACTGGGGCCTTTACACGCCTAGTCATGAAAACCAAATGTCTCCCATTAGTTATTGTGCTTTAGAGGTTATTTTAATGTGGTGTATGTTAGCTAGGACATGATTTATCAGAAAAAAGTGTTGCTGGAACCACTCTCCATGAACCACGATAGACAATACTCTTTAACACACGGAAACACACATGTGTTTCCGTGTGTTAAAGAGCATTGCCTATCGTGGTTCGTGCAGTGTGGTTCCAGCAACACTTTTTTCTGATTAATTGTTGTCATTTGGGTTTGTATTTCATCTTTTTCTTCTGGTTCTAGGACATGATTTAACTACTGCCTGTGAATATCAGAGACATAGGTGCCAGACGAGAAGTGAATTTCTGTTTTCCCATCCACTGGTCCAGGTTATACATGGATAGGATTAGGGAAAGGGTGTGTACACATTTTATATCCACTGTAAATAGGACATGTGGAGGGACAGGTATGTGTATCAGCCTGTTCCAGGAAATTCTGGAACTGGGGCTTTAATCACGGTGGAGGGAATTATGAGCAGTTCCAAATACCAGTCACTTTTGGCCCAAAACCTTCAGGCGTCTTGTAGAAAGCTGAAGATGAAGAGGAATTTCATCTTTCAACATGAAAATGACCCCAAGCATACATCCAAATCAACAAAAGAATGGCTTCACCAGAAGAAAATTCAAGTTTTGGAATGGCCCAGCTAGAGCTCAGACCTAAATCCAAAAGAAAATCTGTGGGGTTACCTGAAGAGGGCTGTACACAAGAGATGCTCTTGCAATCTGACAGATTGGGAGCGCTTTTGCATGGAAGAGTGGGCAAATATTGCCAACTCAAGATGTGCCATGCTGATAGACTCCTACCCAAGAAGACTGAATGCTACAATTAAATCAAAAGGTGCTTCAACAAAGTATTAGTTTAAGGGTGTGCACACATGCAACCAGCTTATTATATGTTTTTTATTTTGTATATTTTTTCCCCTAATAGATTTATTTGTTTTTCAATTGAATTGTACAGGTTATAGGTCACATTAAAGGTGGGAAAAGTTTTGAAATGATTTATTGTGTCTCATTTCTTTAAATCACAAAAACTTGGCATTTTAACAGGGGTGTGTACACTTTTTATATCCACTGTATAATGTAAACAACATTTTAGTCCTTGGATCTAGTAGTTCTGATGCTGTTCATTTTGCAGATATGCAAAAGGTCCATCACAACGGGGTCCAAGGATGCTTTGTATGTCAGGTATAGATCAATTCTCAACAGTCTGTAGGAAACAGAGTACAGACATAGGGCTCTGAGATGATCTGCTTAAGACGATTTGTTTATGCCCTGTGTTCTTTTTGTGATGAACCTCTGTGGATGTTTCAGTTGTTGCATGTGCCTGGTCAAGTATATACCAAAATGGGCATTACATTCAATGAAGGGTCTGATGAGGGCTGAATAAAGTGGCACGATGACCACCCTGGACTTAGATGCCATGCCCTTACTTATAAGTTGAGTGATATAAAATTAAATTATTACTACCTTAGGCACATGTTGGTTGAAAGTTAGGTTGTTATCTACATATGTCCCCAAGTCCCTGACTATTGCATCTACTCTTAGGGGTGTTTTATTGATGAGGTAGTTTCCTAGGGTAGACAACTTCCCAAAATTTACTATTATGCATTTCTAGGCATTGAGTTTTAAGCCATGACTTTTTCACCAGTCATTTGCCTGTGTTAGACCTTCCTACAAGATGTTTGTTTCTTGGGTGATTCAATGACTGCTCCTAGTTTGCAATCATCTGCAAACTTGGTCATCCAGAGGCCCTTAACATTGGCCTTGGCTTCCAAGAAGTAGATGCCAAAAAGAAGCACACCAGCTCACAGCCCTGAGGGACTCCACTGGTGATAGGCCTCTTAGTGGAGATGGTCTCCCTAATCCTAACATCTTAGGTCCTATCTGTGGGCCAGTTGACTATCCTGTACATTACACAAGGCTTTATGCCTAATTCAGTGAGTTTATTAACAATGCCTGAGCAGAGTATTGTATCAAATGCCTTAACCAGGTCAAGGTAAGCAGTATGCACCATTTTATCCACATCCATTGCCTTGATGACCTTCTCGAAGAAGTCCATCAGGTTTAGTAGGCATGGCCTGACCTTGACAACACCAAACTGGGTTGGGGCCAGTGTCTGAAGGTTTCCCATGTCATTATTAATCATTTCCATTATAATTCTTCCCATGGCTTTGCAGATGTGACTTGTCAAACTAATGGGTTTGTAGTTCCCAGGATTTGTTGATGGTCTGCCCTTTTGCAGAGGGATAACTGTTGCAGTCCTCCATTCATGTGGCACAAAGCCTATTCAGAGACTAAGGTTTAAAAGTGATTCGATTGTCCTTGATAGGCCATATTTCAAACTGTTATGAGGCATCATTGAATATTATCACGGTCCATTGAGGTTGCATTTCTGACCTTAACGAGTGCATTTAGGACCTGCACCCTATTGAGAACTGGTGAGGATATGTTTGGTAGTTTTACTTGGGGGTGTTTGGGGGAGTGGGAGTGAAGCTGGAGCTGAATTTATCAGCCAGTAGATTTGCAATATATTCTGGCTCTGTGAATGTGGCTCCATTTACAACCAGTTTGGCACACTAGTGTGTGTTGCCTTTAAGGTTTGAGACATAACTAAAAAAGGACTTATGGTTTTCCATGGCCTGGGAAGTTAACTCAACCTCAAAATTGGCTTTGTCGGTCTTAATTTGGCCTCTTAGTTGTCTATTTGGCTTGATGACAGAGTTTTTATGTTTTTGGGTGTTGCACTTCTTAGGTTTAGCTATGACTTTTTTCTTTTATAGTACAGCCTGTTTAATATTTGATTCCACCAAGGTGGCTTGTGTTTTGAGTTTGATTTGGGCTTACTTCTATTAAGCACAGCAGCCTCTACACAACTATTAACATAGCTGTACCAAGTTTCTTTGAAGAGTTTTGCATAGGCTGCTGTATTATCTGAGTTTGGAGAGGCTTGAAATGTTGACAGGTTATTACTTAAGAAGAGGTAGTTTGCCTTGGAATAGTTCCTAACTGTTACAGGGTTTGCTGGGGTTACAGAATTGATTTTTATCTCGAAGGAGACAGCCTTGTCGTCTGACTTCACCAGGCAGGACATGTCATGGGGGGTGCAGAGTTTTACCACTTTTGTGAACACCAAGTCCAATGTGTCTGCAAATGCAGTAGGTGTCTGCACCATCTGATTTAGGGTGTTTGTGTTAATAAAGTCCAGGAATCTCTGTGCCTGCAAATTTGGGATCACATAGTATTGCTAGTCTATGGAGGAGTAATTACATTTGCCCCTGAGTATGGTATTTGGTTGAATGTTGAGTGTCTTTGGTAGGTCTAAGCATGAGCTATGGATTTCCTGGTTCACATAGGCTTACCTATAACTTGCTAGGATATGGTATGGGACTTAGTCAACGGCAATTTGTACATGGTGAAACTCCAGTGCTTCATCCTGTTTCACCAGCCTTGAGGTATGCTTGTTATTCATGTAGACCAAGACACTTTGATCTTCGGTCTCTCCCTGTGCAGTTGCTGGTTTAAATCTGTGGATGGCACTGAAACCTTGCACCGCCAGAGTACTCAATGTGGCTTTAAATTGTGTTTCAGTAACTGCACAGATGTCTGCATTGTGCAAGGTAAAGAGAGAGCTTGGAGAGAGTGGAGCTTCTTGTTTAGACTCGTGGCACTAAGCAGTAATTCCTTTCGACTGCTTTGGATAGATTTTGCTATGTTGGAAGGTTTGTCAAGTTGGCATTGCCTAAAAAAGGCTCAGTGGGGGAGGACAATGTTTTCACCAACATTCAAAAGCCTAGAGAGGACAGGTGCTGCCTATTCCTGACCAAGTAACATGGTTTACTGACCATATCCTCCCATGCTGACAAATATTGTATCACTCTAGCCTGACACTAGAAACTAAGTTACTTATTAAAGTCAGTTATCTTCTGTTTGTATAATGGCAACATCCTTGGTGAAGGGAAAATATCGCTCAGTGCTAGGCACACACCAGCCTGTGACACACAGTCCAAGAGCTCCATAATGTCTCTCTTCATATAGACTAGGGAGGTACATCTCAGGTCACTTCCACCTACATGGACTCCAAAATGTCTCTCTTCATATAGTTTAGGGAGGTACATCAAACTGGTACCTGTGCTGCAATGACTTAAGTGCATGTGTAACTTGTCAAATCCTGGCTTGTTCAGCTTGGTGAGAGAGGAATCAGTATGTCATACAATGGAGTTTCCTGTGACCAGAGTCCTGGTTAGTGTGTTGGCTTATATGAACTTAGTAGATGTGGCTTCACATGGTATGGCTCCATGTATAGTGTTGGGTGCTGTTTTGTAGAATGCTTTTGTGTTTGCCGAGGAAGAATTTTACAGGTGGAGTGTCTGTGAGGTCTTTGGGGTTTGGGATGATTGCATTTAAGTGCCTTAACATATGTTAGTCTGTATGGGGTGCTTAATATGCGTGGTAAGTGTAAAACATGTTTCTGACAACCTGGCTGTTATTATGAGTGTCTGTATGCAAGAGTTTTCCCTCCAGCAGCAATGCATATGTACATCCCTCAGATACTGTATCTGTTTCTTTAAGGATTAAATGGTTGACAGTGAGCATGAGACAATTGCTACATTCTCTCAGAATAACCACATGCAACAAACTGGCTGAAAAGAAGTTTAGCAAGTGCATATCCTTTATGACAGGCCCTTTAGTTGAGCTGCGACCAGGCTACCACGTACTGCCACTTGATGGAAAGTCCTCCCTCTTTTAATGTAAAAACACAGAAAAGCATTTGCTAGATGTAAAATACACTAATTTAACTAATAACTAGCTACATAATGAATTCAGATCAAGTAAATCAGCAGAATGAACAATGAGAGGCAAAATGCATTTTTTTCCAAAATAAACACAAGGAAACACAATAAATAATTCAAGATATCAACAGCAGTTTATTTAAACAGCTTATAGAAGTGTGATTATTCAGTAAAAGTACTTAGCTTTGACTGGATGGTACCAGATGCAAGATATAGACTTCTGAGACCCAGGTGTGGATGACAAGCATTGTGCAGCTGTATGGAAATGAGCCAAGAGCTGCACAAATGTTACATGTTTATACAGGCACTAAAAACAAGACAAGCCGACTAATAAGCCCCCTAGCCAATAAAACTACTACACTCAGGGCTCTATAGTATGGTTCCCAACTCAGATAGACTAGGCCACCACCTACTGCTACTAGATGGAATATTATCAGTCCTCAATGTAGAAATACAGAGAAGAGCTTGCTGGAGTGTAAAAATACATTCATTCATCCAACTAGCTAGACAACAAATTCAGAGCAAGTTAATCATCAGAATGGATAATGAGAGGGAAAATGCATTTTTATTTAAATAAGTACAAGGAAAGGCAATAATAATTCAAGATGTCAACAACAGTATACTTTAAATAGATCACAGAAGTGTGACTATTCGATAAAAGTACTTAGCTTTGGTTGGATGCTGAGCTCTGTGGAAATGAGCCAAGAAACATGTAAATGTGCCAAATTTATGTAGGGACTAAAAACAAGGTAAGCTGACTAATTAGCCCACTGGCCAATAAAATAACTACACTCAGGGCTTTCTAGTGTGTTCCTCAGTCAGATAAACCAAGCTACCCCCTATTACCAGTAGATGGGTATTTGGTATGCTTGACTGTAACTGCAGATTGTTTCATGGTTTGAATGGCTTACTATAATGCTGTCTGCTTTGATGTGGTACAGAGGCTTGTCACAATTTAACATGATCGTAACTAAAAGCTAATCTGTGTATCTGCCATTCATGATTTAGAATGTTGTTTGTGAACACTCTCATATATATAAAACAGCATGAACGCACCATGCAAAAGTAATTAGTATGATATGGTAATAGCCTTGTTGACAGCCCCTGAGCTGAAGTTTGTTAGAGTCCCAAAATGAATAACACCAACCATGAGCTTAGACAGCATGTCATCTACCTGAAATACATGTATAGAGGTCAGTTTTATTTCCTCAGCTGATCTGCTTTAATTTATTTACTTATTTAATGTAGTCTTTGTGGGCCACTTTAGTCCTACTGGTCTAGTAGCCTCTTTTCAGGGTGACCTGAGGTGGTATTTATACTATTAGGGGAAATTTAGCCAGGGCATATAGGAACTTCCCCCACTATTTTCACTAGATGCCATGGGATCTTTTTAATCCACCTGAGCTACCACCAACTCAAACAGATGGGGCTTTAGTTTTAACATCTCATCTGAATGGTGACACACTCAGGAGTGTAGGATCCCCCACTACAGTGTCAGCAATCCATCTACTTGGTGTGAGAACAGAACCCACAAACTCTGGCACTAAAGGCAAGTATGTTACCTGTTGCACCACTGACTTTGCTACTAAACTAACTTCAGAGGTTTGTGCTTTTAGGATATTAATAAGGTGAATTTGCTCTTGTCATCTCTTGCCAGTGCGTTTAACCATGTAGTTTATGCAACTGAATTTGTCTACTATTTTGTATTGACTTAGCTAATTAGCCAAAATGTGTTTTTTTGTGGAAAAGACCAAAACTAAAACCTGGTGTCCAGCTTTGAATTCCTTGGTCCCTGCATTTCTGTTATATACCCCTTGTTGCATGATCTGGGCTTTTTACAAGTATCCCTGAACAACAGGCATTACCAATTTCAACCTATCTTGCAAGCTGTGTTTCTATTTCCTATCAACTTTCTCTGACAATAATACTCCACTAGACTGCCTGCCATATAACAACTGAAAAAAACCTTAATCCTGTGGTGCTTTCCAGCAAAGTAAAAAGGACAGGGCAAAAGAAGCAGTTACCCTGGGTGCTATCTTGTCAAGGGCGCAATTCACACTAAATAAAAAAAAAATATATATATATATATTTTTTACAGATATCCTTTTTTTTAACATCCTTTTATCAGAAGCAGGAAAAATGGTTTGAAATATCTACATGGATGTGCAAGACACTCCAGTGTACCTCCTGACCCCTTTCTATGTCATCTTGCATGAGCACCACCCTAAAAGACTTGTGACTGACTATATAGGTAGAGGGGTGGTACACAGAAAGCGGTTATAGGGCTTTATCTTTGACGCTCACAGAGAGCGGTTTGCTTAATTGTTTTGGCTTTGGTGGCATTGGGGTAATCATTCATGGTGGGCATGCTAGTAACAAGTATAATTTAGAATAGAAAAAGGCTTCATGCCTTCATTTTTTTTAATTCAGTGGTGTAGTCAGTGAGTGGAAGGATGAACTGGTCACCTGGTCACCACTCAACTTGGTTGGGACTTGAACTGTCAAAACTTGAATATGCTTTGTTTTTGTACTTGGGGTCTGCATGGAAGAGGGACAACTTTGGACAGGGCAGAAAACTCAGTCTGACAAGGAAGGAGTAAGTGTGTGTGTGTGTGTGTGGGGGGGGGGGGGGGTGACTTTGGTGGTGGATCGATTTTAAATATTGCTCTCATAAACTTAGAAATTTGTAAAATAGGTTTTGTGTTATTATGCATTTTCTGAAGGACAGAAAATCTGAAACTGAAATGTGTGTCATTATTTTTTGGCTTCACAATAATGGTGGCAGGACAAAGGCCATAAATAGGACATATTTTAAATATTGCTTTTATAAACTTAGAAAGCTGCTAAAATAAAAAGTTTTATGTTAGCATGCATTTTCTGAAAGTTAAGACATGTCTGTGATTATTTAATGACTTCAATCACTGCTGCTTTTCTAGAAAACCACAAATTTTATGAGAAACAAATAAAAAATATTGAGGCAAAAGTCTGGATATTCTGCCAAAATGTGGATAGCTGAGAGTCATAGTTGACTGCACTAGTGGATTTGTGTGAAATTAAAATGTAATGTAAATGAAATAAAATAGTAAATAAAATAAAAATAGCTTGGTTTAATGGCTTTTTTTCACAATTACCTTTTTGCAGAAACATATGTTGAAGAATTGCACTTAATATATAACAACAATTAGAAAGAAATTAAGAATTATAATTCAGAATATTCAGAAAAATGTATATTAATTCATATTCAATTATTCTCACAATGCCTCAAGTTAACACAATACTAATATTTTAAGTGCTTCTGAATGGTTCCTGTCTAATTATTATTTCTGGAGTGTTTACCTATTAAGTAAACCCAGACCAAAATCTGAATATCAGTTGTATGGTGGGCGGGACTGCTGGTGGACTGGTGTGTCAAATTAAAATGTAATGCATAAATGCAGTTTGGCTTTGCGTACAACCAAACCACCTTTTTGGGAGAAATAGGTAAATTGCACTTAATAAATAATGACAACAATTAGAATTAGAATAATATACCTTTTTTACTTCAGAAACATGTATATTAATTCACATTCTCTTTTTCTGTCAATTACTCAAATTAACATTACTGATATTTTAAGTGTTTCTGTGTGACAATTATTTTTGGATTTGTTCCCAGTGCTGATAATAAGTGGTAACTAATTTGTAACAAAGACAGGACTGTAGTATATCTTGCTTCCATTGTTGCCAATACTGGATATTGTTGTTACTATATAGGGTGGATAGAGACTTTGTTGGCTGTTTTATGGGGTACAAGGAGATAAATATGAGTTCTTAATTCAGCAAGCTTGTTTGCTATTTATTATTACTTGGTTATTTTTACTGATTGGATTTTCAATGAAAGCTACATTGTTTTAGGGAGGAGACGAGGAAGAAAGACAAATGAGTTCTTAATTCAGCAAGACTGTTTTTATCTATTAGTTGATGGACTTTCAATCAATACTATGCTGTTTTATGGGAGATACGTTCTTAATTCATCAATGCTGCTTTTATCTGTTATTATTAATTGAATGAATGAATACTATTTTCTTAAAGATTTTCTAAGAATGGTTTGGTTGCAAGATCTTTGCATTTTGCTTTGCTCTAATGTACATTAACTATTTTCCATTTACATGGTTCCTTCCGGGATGCAGTTTGTACTGTAAAGTTTTTTCTCTGCTGACTTTTTGAACAACACTTGTACATGTTGTTGTGGATCATGGGGGGGGGGGGGGGGGCAGTGAATTCTAAATAAGAACACCACACATTTTCCTCACATGAAAGGAAGGACTTTCATGGAATTCCATACTTGCGTAACATGCTAATGCTGATTCATTGCTCAATTGCTCATTAATAATGTCCATCAGAGAAAATGTATCTTGGTTATGTTTTAGTGAAAACTTGTTAACAAGGCATCCCCCACCTGTTCAAAAAAAAATGTCTGTTTCCTGTTCACGTGGTGGTGGTGGGGCGCCCAGGACTCCAAATAGTCTAGCTACTACTCTGACTCTGCCACAAAGTGCACTAAACAGATACAGATTTCTTGACCTACATCTGTACTCACAACTCCTCTACTCCAGAACAATGTATACTCAGCTGATATTAATGGAACTGACAAGGGCTTACAACTGCCCACAGCTGCACAATGAACTGTAGTGTTTTTTCAGTACTATCTAGTCCTCTAAGTATCCCATAGCTGCTCGCACTGTTCATGTGTCCACAGCTGCCATTTTAGTTAACAAGCACTCTTAGTTTGCATGGAGTAGTGCTAGCCACAGCCACTCCATAAATGTATTTTTCTTGTTTACTTCTTACTAATACTGTACAGTGTTTTCCTCCTAAAATCATCTCATTTAGTGACATATAGTCATTCTGTGCTAGTCAGTGCATTCCTGCTTAAAGCAGCTCAGTTAAATCCCTCCATAAACTAAATCATTATTAAAACATATAGTTTATTCTGTGTACTTATCAACTAAATTTCCAGAATCAGTGAACAGAAATGGAAAGTGAGCTTGCTTGTTTTCCTTCTGTTGCCAGCCTCTTAGAGTGTGGTATCCAAGAGCAGTATAGAAAATAATGGTTTATGCTCACAGACAATAAACTCTTATGCAATACAAATAATTCTATCTGTTAGAGGTGCAAAATTTTAAATACTCTGGTGTTCCGCCGCCCACCCCTCCAAAAAAGGACTGATAGCAGCACACATTTCCACCACAAGTTAAGCAAAATCACTTTAAAATATGTTATGCTGAGGATATAAAAAATCTTTAACAAAGCTTCCTAGATCTAGAAAGACTAGGTCTTGGTGACAATCCATCACCACACCCCCTTTACCCACATCTACAGCAAAAAGTCACCAAACATAAAATCACTTTAAATCTATTACTCCAAATCACTGTACTTAGGGTTACTACCTTTTTTGGATACTCAAGGTATGGCATTTTTTTGTGCAAACATTAAATTTTGCAAGACAAAATATGCCCACAACACATGCAAAAGACTGGAGTTCATGTTGTTGCCAAAATAAAAACTTCCGCAGAATTTGAGTTGATTCAGTTGTTTCTTATACTAAGGTTTTTCTGGTGGAATATAACTGTCTTATGTGACTATTAAGGGAAACAGGAAATTTCTAGATATTTGCCATTTTTCATGTTTTTGAGAAGGGCACAACTGCTCAAACAGAGACTGTCCTGTGTAAAGAGGGACAGGTGATAACCTTAACAGTACTGATAAAAATATCTTAGTAGTAGGTGACTCTGTAGTTAGGTACACAGATTATCCATTCATAAGGAAAAACAAATATAGAGCTATAGTGAGTTGTCCTTAAGGTGCAATGATTTCTGACAAAACAAGCTCTCCAAAGATAAAGGCACTTTTACCTGACAAAGGTGACTATGACATGGTGGTGGTCCATGTGAGAGTGAATGACTCCTTTAATACCTTGCCTCTCTACACTTCATGGAAAAATAGAAAGAGGGCATCTGCCTTACAAAAAATACCCCTTGTTTCTCATCCCCACCCACCATACTAATTTTTCCTTCTAGCTATTCTGTGTCCATTGGCTTGCCCCCTCCCCACTTTCTGACACTCCTATGCACCTTGTTTCTTCCTATTTATAATCATAAAGTGGAAACTCTTATTATGGATTTGAGCTGTTCTTGTAGCAGTGTGTTGTTACTCATGTGAATATGGATTTTTGTGAGCATGCTATGGACATTCTACTGAGCTCCTTAGGTCACATGACTGTCATCACACAATACTGATATTTCTGCAACTTGACTTTCTTTGCCAGAGCATTCCTTAATTATTTTATCTGTGTAGCAGTAAATGGCTTCTACTACATTATCAATCAGCTTCAGACACAATTGCTCTATTTTAGTGGCACTATTTTGGCATTACATGGTCACATAAGTGATGTTTTTGAATTCCAGACAAAATCCATACATACTGCAAAAACAAAAAGCCCCCTTCAGGATGTACCTCACTAGACATATCAAACAACTAGAAAAAGACTAGTGGTTCTTGAGTTGGAAGATCATGGATTTAAAAAACGAGAGACTGCAATATAATAAATAGTTTCCTTTAAGCAAATAAATGTTCAGTGCTAGTTGAGAAATATTGAGCTGAGAGCAACTCTACATTTTGTTCTTATGTTTCCATGGAAACTTGCTGACTAATGGTAGAGGCAATAAATCGAGAGGTCTGGACATTGTTTACTGAAAGAAATGTAAAATTAAAAGGTAAAGGCGCAAGCAGTTCAGTAAAAATAAAGTTTAAAATTATTGGAAGTGAATAAGAGATACCAGCTTTTCTGGTAACTAAATAATGCATTTACTAGAATAATATATAATCTAAGTTCAGTTAAAGATAGCCAGTGTACTTTTTCTTAAGGCTAAAAGTTAATGTTTTCTGAAAACATACAAGTTATTTTTCACATGTGGGAGGGGAACAAAGATAAGACAAGAACAGGCAGCAATTAGGAGCATAGGCTGTAACATACGTCTTAACATAGATAACCTTAATTTTAGTTTAGGTTTTGCCTGTGTGTGTGGAGCTGTCAATTTATGACAATTATTCCTATCAGGAGGGTTAAAGTTCATTATTTGAAGATGTACATAATTTTGTGCATTTGTTTTAAGTTAATAGGTTCTGGGGGTGTTCTGTGTGGGTGGTTTTTTTGAGGGTTTTCATTAACACAAAAAGTCTTGTAAAAATATGACACAAGTTCAAAAGGATATGATAAGAAATAAACTGCATAAAGATCAACCTGCCAAACAGTATACAACACAAAAGCTGGAAATAGACATTAAAAAATATATCATATATAATAGGTGGGAATAATAACTTATTATCATAATGGTTACGGTAAACACATTATTTTGGAATGTGAATGGCCTTACTACTATAGACAAAGAGGAAAGATTATTGAATTATATTAAAAAAATACAGTGCACAAATAGCAATGCTACAGTAGACACACTTGGAAAGAAATGAGCATATGAATTTGATAAAGAGATAATTTCAGGATGGTTATTCAGCAGAGTATCAGGGAGTACTTATACTTATTGCTAGATGTGCTCCAGTACTGATAGAAGAGGAAAAACAGGTAGTGATGGTAGACTTGTGGTAGTAAGGGGCTGCTGGCAAGGGAGGAGGATTATGCTGGCATGTATTTATATTTTACCTACAACTGCTATTATGAAGCTTAAAAATATTTTGCGTGAAAAAATCAGCTTTCAGCATGGACTATTAATTACAGGTGGCAACTGGAACTTTAGTTGCAGCAGTGAGGATGTATCTGGGGAATATAGAAGGGAAAATCTAATAAAAGAGTGTAGATTTCTAAAGAAATTTAGGAAAATATTTGGTCTGGAAGATGTGAATTCAGTAGTAGGAACTCAGAGAGAGAGAGAATTTATATATTATTCCTCAAGGTGCAATAACTGGGCTAGACCAGGCAGAAATTATATTTCACAGCAACATGTGCATTTAATTGAAAGCTTCGACACACATCCAATGGCTATTTTAGATCATGTGCCAATAGCAACTAAGATAACAATGCAGGGAAATGAAGTACAAATGATTCACTGATACTTCCCCATCTACTTGTTAAAACAGAGGTATTTAAGAAATGGGTAGTGGAAATTATTCAAGGGCTATTAAGGAACATAAAAATTTCTTCAGATGTTATAGCTAGTGAGTGGGATCAAATAAAAGTGAAGTTTAAAAATATGGTAGAAGTAAATGAAAAAGAAATATGGTTAAGAAGCAACAAGAATTAATTAGAAGGGCTGACAAAAGTTAAAGTATTGCAGGATAAGGGGGGTCTCACAGAACAAGAAGAGGTGCAAATGTAGAGCATTGAAGAGAAAATAAGGGAATATCTGGGTAATGTGCATGAGTTTAGAAAGATTGCTGTTAAGCAACTGTTTTTATTATAATAACTCATTTAGAAACATTGCTGTTAAGCAACTGTTTTTATAATAACTCCAGAGCACAAAAACTTTGACTACATTGACTTGGACAACAGAAAGTAGAAAGGGTTGTTGCTGAACTTGGGCAGCCTATAACAAGAAAAATAATCAGACATCCTGTACAGGTATTGGAAATTTTATTAAAATTTGTATAGAACAGAGTAATGTAGAAATCAAGAAAAAACACAAATGGAAATATTTATGGAATACGTAGGTATGCCAGTGTATACCAGATGAGGGCCAGCATCTAACAGTTAAGACTGGAGAAGATCAGATAAAAACAATAATGTATAATCAATCCTCATGAAAGTCTCCAGGAATAGATGGCATCCATGTGGAAGCTTGCAAGCTAGGAGGGAAGAAAGTGATAAAGATCTGGAAGGTTTTATTTAACAGCATTTTAAAATTAAGAGAAGCACCATCATCCTGGTGTGGCGGCTGTAATACCTAAAGATGGTAATGACCTATCAGACACAGCTTCATATAGGCCCATTTCAATTTTAAATCATGATTATAAATTGTTTATGTCTATAATAGCTAAAAAAATGGCAGTTGCTAAAATTGACAGATATGGATCTATGTAGTTTTGTGGAGGGGAGACAAATATTTGATAACATTAATAAAACACTGATGATTCAGACGGAAGCAGAATATAAGAAAATACCACTGCTGTTGGTGGGTCTTGACAGAGAGAAAAACTTCAACAAAGTAAGTTGGGATCTTTTGAATTAGGTAATGGAAGCATTTGCACTCCCTGATACAATGATAACGTTAATTAGGAGAATATATGAGATATTGGAGGCAAAAAAATAAAGTGGATGGGTTCCTCTCTGATAAGTTTTGTCTGAATAGAGGAACCAGGCAGGCATGTCCTCTTTCCCCTTTGTTATTTGTTTTATATTTAGAGCCATTGGCAAAGAAAATAAGGGACTCAGAAATTCAAGAATGTAATTGGTATGGTAATCAAGAAAAGTTGGCTTTATTTATAGATAATATTATTTTGTACCTAATAAAACCAGAAAAGGACATCTCAGTGTTGTGGAACATTCTGAGATAGTTTCATATCTTTTTGGGATATAAAATTAATGAAAACAAAACAAAGTCTATAGCTGTAAACTATATATCCACACATGAAATGGTTCAGCAATACCCATATTTATGGAAACATGATAAAATGAAGCATTTAAGAGTATGGATTAAAAGCAATTATGTTATGCCAGTTAAGGATAAATGGGAATAGACTAAACAAAAGATAATGCAAAAACATGAAAAACTGGAATCACTTGTTTATGGATATGGATATCAAGGCAGAAGCAGTGAAAAATGTTTTTACTTCCTTTTTTATATACTGGTCAGGCATACTTTTACCAACCACAGGAGAAGTTGTGGACAGTAATTAGGAGATGAAGGATTTTATCTGGGAAGAAAAGAGGGCAAGGATGAAGTGGGATACATTGATCCTTCCAACAGAACAAGGTGTTTTAGGATTACCTGATTTGAAGGGATATTTTAGAGCTGCACAGTTAAGATTCATATACATAACACAAGCAGAAAGCTGTAATTCAAAGTGGAAAGGGATGATGATAATGAAGTGGGGGGATTCAAGAAATAAGAACAAGAGTGGGGTTTTGGATGCAGATCCTTAAGGAGAAAAACATCATCCATACAGAATATTATACTCATAAAATAACAGAAAGTATTCTAAGAACTAAGCCAACATGAGTATGGAGAAAGGAGATTCTGCCAAAAGGGATGACTGCAATTAGAAGTACAGAGAACAGGCATGAGGGGCTGATACTTACTGGAGAAACCTGGTAAAGGAGCAAGGGTATTGGTAGTAAATAACTACAGAGGGAAAGGTAATATAATGGGAAAAGGCCAAGAAGACATTTGGACTGCAGGTTAGAGAATCTCTTCCCTATCAGGAATTAACATCAGAGTATGTACAAAGAGAAATGGATAGGGTAATCCTAAGTGAAAGACCTGCTCTGGTAGAGCCTTTAGTTGAATCTAGAACAGAAGCTGCTGTTAGAAAAGGGATAATTAGTAGGGCATATAAAATACTGTACAATAACTTTAGGAACCAACTAATGGAGGTTAGAAAAGACTGGGGAAGAGAGATCAGATAAGTAATTCATTAGGAAACAATGGAAGGACATTTGCATGGCACCCAAATATGCAACAAAGTCTAGAAGATTTAGGATTTTTGCTCAAAGTGTTTGCATAGGTATTTTTATACCCAAAGCAGATGCCAAAGAAATTTAACTCAGGTAGATGGTAAATGTTGCAGGTGTGATGATGAAGAAAGAGATAACTGGAAGTGGAATGAGGTTGCAGACTTTAATAATTCCCTGGAGAGTACTCTGTCAGAAATATTGGGTGAGCAAATGGGTGAATTAAAGAAATGATTTTTTGGGCTGGGATACAGGATCTGAATTGCCTAGACATAGTAAGGCATTATTAAGTTTAATTCTGTTGGCTGCCAAAAAATAAGTTACTATAAAATGTAAATCAAAGTCTAAATGAACTGTATTTGATGCAGTGCATATTTTAAAAGAGATAAAAGAACTGGAAGTGGGATCCTTAGAAAAGAGTAGGAGCAAATACATGAAAAAAATGGAAATTGTGGGAACAATACATACAGAATAATGTTTTGGAGGAGGAGTGAGGTTTAAGGGAATGCTGGAATTGATCAATTTATGCAATGTTGAATTGATGATAATTGTATAAAAGAATATATGCCATATATAATGTTTGTAACTGTGAACATGCTAACATGGCTTGTTTTCTTTTATATAAATATACGTTTGCCTATGTCGTAAGTGATAAATCATTAAAGGTGTTCAAAAAATGAAGATCATGGACTTAAAGACTCTAAAGTACCAAAAGAGGATGGAAGTACTGTCCCTTTATTCAGTATATTCTAGACTCTTAATGGAAAATGTATGCCCTACCTTTTATTGCATTGGAGACCATACTGTCCTAGATCTCCTAGAACTCCATAAATACCAGAAATGGGACCTAAATCATCATCAGCAGATAAATAAAACTTGATGGAGAGAAAGATTCATCATTCAGTGCTTCTTCCTCCCCCACACCAGACTGCCCTGCAGATTAAGCAGTATAATACATTATTGTCCTTCAAATGGAGCCTAGATGACTGGATGGGTACCTACAGAAAGAGGTGGGGCATGGCCTAAGGGTGGTCACTAGCAAGACATAACTGGTCAGGAACTTCAATTGCCTTGAAATTCTTATGTATCCTATAAATCATATTTATAGGTTCATAGGTAGGTACTAGGCTATCGGCCCAAGGGCCTAAGTAAGCCTAGCCAACAAGGTTTCCTGGCTTATGCCACCCAAGAAAGTTATTTTCCTGTGCCCCTGTCAAGCAGAGCCAGAGAAGTGATGCCTGGGGTGTATTTCCTATTTCCCATCCATTCATCAAGATTTTTCTTGAGTGCTAATGAGGAGCTTTGCTTGACGTAGATGGGTAGCTTGTTCCAGAGTATGGGAAGTCTCTGGGACAGGAATCTATCCTTTCAGCATGTCCTGTTTATTGTGGTGACAAGGTTTAGGTCCCTAGAGCATGTAGCTCAGAGGGATTGGAATTTCTTTAGGTGTAGCATGTCCAACAGCTCTGAGTTTGACATAGCTTTATATGTTAGGCGATATGCTACGGAGTAAAGCGGGAGTTTTTTGAGACGGCCAGTGTAGGGCATTTGTTTGAGGCCAGTAATCCTCTTTGTGAGGTACAGCTGTGGCCTTTCCAGCTGTTGCAGATGTCTTGTGAGGTACATTCCAAAAGGGGCGTTGAACTCTATAATGGGTCTAATGAGTGTCGAGTAGAGGGGAACAATGACCTCTTTTTTTCCTGGATGAGAACCCTTTTGTGATGAGGTGTGCCATGTAGAAGGATTTCCTGACTACTGTGGCAATGTGATTATCAAAGGAGAGACTACTGTCCATCTGGCTCCTAAAGTCTCTTATCACACATTCACATTAAGTAGACTGCCGCCTATGTGGTAGTTCATGGGTACAGAGTTTTTACCAAAGGGTATGACAATGCACTTTTGGCATTGAGCTTGAGGCCATTGCTCTGACACCAGGCATCTGTCTCAGTGAGGCCCTTCTCTAGGATGTTCACATCATTTGGGGACTTGACTACGGCTCCTAGTTTGCAGTCATCTGTGAACTTCATTAGCCTTCTGTGTTACCTTGTACTTCAGAGAAGTAGATAACAAACAGGAGAGGTCCCAGGAATGAACCCTGTGGTACTTCATTTGTCACTGGTTTGAAGTCAGATTTGGAGTCTGCAACTTTTACAGTGTGGGTTCTGTCAGTGAGCCAGTTGGCAACCCATCTTGTGATGTAGGGATTTATACCTAGTTTAGTGAGTTTAGCTATAATTCAAGAATGGGGGATGGTGTTGAAAGCCTTGGCAAGGTGAAGATAGGCTGTGTGAACCCCCTTACCCTCATCTACGGCTTTGATGGCTGCCTCAAAGAAGTTGATCAGGTTCAGGAGGCATGATCTGCCTTTCACAAACCTAAACTGGGTGAGGCCCAGAGTTTGGAGGTTACCAATGTCTTTGTTTATGAGTTCCATGATGATACATTCCATGACCTTACAGACCAGGCTCATCAGGCTAATAGTTCCTGGGATCAGTGGTGGCTCCCCCTTTGTGGAGTGGGATAACTGTTGCTGTGTGCCATTCAGTGGGCACAAAGCCTGATGTGAGGCTATGATTGAACATGGTGCTTAGGTGGGGAGCCAGTTCATTCTGAAGTTCATGTAAAACGCAGCCTGGGATGTTGTCCGGTCCCATGAATGCTGTATTTTTGTCTTTAGAGAGTGCAGCTTTTACCTGCATAGTTGTGATTACAGGGACTCTGCATTCTTCCTGTATAGATATGGGCCCTTTAGAGGATGAGAGGGGGGTAAAGTTAGCACTGAACCTATCTGCCAAGATGTTGGCAATATCAGTTGGTTCTGTAATTTTCGTGCCGTTGTGCTATAACTCAGAGCAGATCTGGGTGTTGCCATTGAGATTCTTGACATAGCTATAGAATGCTTTGTCATTGTATCTAGAATCAGTGGCAATTTTGTTTTCATAGCTAGCTTTGGAGGATCTTATAAGGGATCTCAGCTTCTTACTGAGGCTGACCAGGGAGCTCCTCCACTCATGGGATTCTACTCTCTTTTGCAACAGTTTCTTCTTTCTGTTGTAGAGTTTGTTTATGGCAGGGGAACCACCAGATTGGCTTCCTTTTTTTGGAGGATAGTGTCTTGGTTCTGTTTGGGATACCATGATCCATGCACTCGTGTAAGTGTTTACAGAGTGCATTTGTGTAGGATTCAGCAGTTGTAACTGTATTGCCCCTCTACATTTGTGTCATGAAGTTTGCCACTTCTGTCTTAAGAAGCATGAAGTTGGCTTTGGAGACATTTTTTTACTGTGGTTTCCTTAATGGAGGGTGGGGGCGGGATGTGGATATCTAGGGTGATTAGCTTGTGGTCTGATCTGACCAACAAGGAGGTGACTTCAGGGGTGGAACACCAGTCACTCATGTTGGTAATGACTAGGTCTAGGATATTGTTGCCCCTGGTGGGGTTGTGGATAAGTTGATCCAGGGCATTGGAATTTATGAATTCCAGAAAGCATTGAGCAAAGGAGTTGGTACATGAGTAGTTTTCCCAGTTAATGGTGTGGTAGTTGAAATTGCCCATTACTAGGGTGTTTGGTTGAACCCTAATATTTTCCAGTATATCAAGAAAAGAGGAGTGGGAATCCTGGGGCATGGTGGGGGATCTGTAGCAAGTTACAATTTGGATTGCAGTTTTGCCCAGAGTTAGTTGCACTTGGATAACTTCAGATGCATTATGCTGAGCAACTAGCCTGGAGGTGTGGATATCCTTAATGAATATGGATACACTTCTGCCTTTGGAGTTCTGGTCCAGGTTAGATTGCCAAAAAGTTTGGTATGAGTTATAGCCTAGTAATGCAGGGGTGCTCTCTGGAGCCTTGAACTAGGTCTCAGTCACTGCACAGATATTGATGTTCTCCATTTTAAGGAGTGCCTCAAGGGAGTGCATTTTGAGATTTACACTTCTAGCATTGAGTAGCATTACCCTCAGTTTTTGCTTGCCTGTTCCTGTTACGGTATGGAATTTGTCATTTGAACCTTGCCTACAAAAGGCACTATAGGGGCGGCAAGAGCCTCAGCCAGTATCCGGAATCCCAGGGGTGACATGTGCAGGCTATCTCTGGCAAAGCATCATGGTCTGTCGACCATGTTGTCCCAGGCAGACAGATACTGGATCCCCTTAGAATGACACTAGAAGCTTAGCCAATTGTTGAAGTCAATCATTTTGTCCTTGTACTGCGGTATCATTCTGGGCGATGGCAGGATGCTACTCAGGGCTAGGGTCATACCTGCCTGGGCTACAAGATCATAGAGCTCTTCCATGTCTCTTTTCATGTAGTCCAGGGAGGTATGTCTCAGGTCATTCACACCAACATGGACAATGGCAGAGTCATATTTGTACTTGTTGTGGAGTGATCTGAGTGCGGGGGTTATGTGGTGGATCCTGACACCCAACAGGCAGCTGACAGTAACCTTCTCCTTGTTTAGCCTGGTGAGTGGGACATCAGTGTGCCTGATTATAGAGTCACCTATGACTAGTGTGTTGGGTATGTTGTTTTGCCTTATGGGCTGTGGCACACTGAGTCTGTGGACTTTGTGTTATTTGGGTTGTGTTGGGGAGTGGATGCTGCTTGCGTTTCTGCTTTGGAGGCCCCTGTTGCTTGGGTAGATTATTACTGAGAGCCTCTGCGAATGTTTTTGTGTTTCTATGTGTGGATGTTGGTGGTGTAGGTTTAGTGGGACTATGTGATGAGTGTGGTGTGGTGCAAGTGTTTACCTTCTCCTTTTGAATGTCAAGTTCAGTCTTGGTTGAAGAGAGCTTTACCTCCAGTTTGGCTAGATAAGTACATCTTTCACAGGTTGCAATGTTGGGTGGTAGGAAGAGAGGGTTGTCTGTGTACATGAGGCAATTGCTACATTGCCCCAAGATGCCCAGATTCTCAGATTCATCAGATAGACAGGATAGAACACTGGAAGCTGACCCTTGGACATGCCTGAATAAAAAAACTATTTTCCTCTAGACAAGTGAGGAAAGTGAGTACAAGAGATGTTTTTCTTTAAGTGAGGAAAATAAGTACAAAAACTGTTGTCCTCTAGGTAATGAGGAAGGTTGAGTACTGTAGTAACCTGTAGCTTATTTAGTGCTTACATCAAGTTCTGAACAAGTGCTGAGCACAAATAAGCAAATTCAAGTGCTAAAACTAAGAATCTGTATCTGAACTAGACTAGTTATAGGAAAGAAACAAGTGCAAATGTGGGCTTTTAAATGTGAAAGTTGAGAGAGATGGAAAAATTGCCCAAATGGCCAATAAATACAATTTCTGGGCCAGAAACCACTCCTTATGTGGTAGATAGGTTACCTAGCACTTACCACTCCCACTGATAAGCTAACAGGCTTCCCTCCAACACATAAAGGCTTGGGGGCTTCAGGAGTTTACAGACAGTCCTGGATGCAGCAAATCTGTATCTGGACTAGACTAGTTACAGGAAGGGGGGGATGGAGAAGTGCAAATGCGGGCTTTTAAATCAAGAAGTTGAGAGAGATGAAAAAACTGCCCAAACGGCCAATAACTTCAATTTCTGGGCCAGAAACCACTCCTTATGTGGTAGATAGGTTACCTAGTGCTTACCACTCCCACTGATAAGCTAGCAGGCTTCCCTCCAAAACAAACAGGCTTGGGGGGCTCAGAAGCTTACAAACAGTCCTGGATATAGCAAATCTGTACCTGGACTAGACTAGTTACAGGAAAGGCAGAAAACAAGCGTACATTTTTTTTGTTACAGTTAAGCAGAACACAAGGAGATTCTAGCAAAAAAAAATTTTTACAGTTTTTTTATGTCTTATTGTTCAGAAAATACACATTGATGCAAAACCTGTCTTCTATTAGCTTTGTAAGTGAATACATGTCCCTAATTTGTGGCCTTTGTCCCCCTACTATTTTTTCCATGCCTTTCATTTTTGAGCAAAGAGGTTGAGAGCTATTGTAAATGGGTGAGCTGGGAGTAGACTCTCATTCCTGTCCTCTCTGTCCCAGCTCTTACAATAATTGAGGCACTAATCAAATTCAGGTCATCTGGTTTGTAGTCAGGGCTTCATCCATCAATGCCACAGAGCCAAACCTTTGTTTGGATTCTCTTGGGAAATAACATACAAGTCTATTTTGTTCCCTATAATTTTACCACATGATGGAATAACATCTGAGGACAGGCAATGATATGGAAGAACAATACTGCTGTTTTTTGTTCTTCTAATAAGGCTGCAGTCCACAGTCACTGGTCGCACAAGCACCAAACATCCAGTGACTTATAACTATACAAATTGACAAAAACAGTAGAGCAGAGATGCAGTGGGCAGTATCTCTGCATACATTATCTAAAAAACATAACTCTGAGAATGATGTTTACATTTTTACTGAGATTGACGTCATTTGTTTATTATGCACAATGACATTTTATGAGCTAGTATTTTGTGTTCAGGTACTGAGGAAATTTAAAATGGACAGCTAATCAAAGTGCAATGGCATGAAGAGCTATAGTGAAGAATCCCTGAAGAATGGTGAAGAGGGAAACCTAAGTTTTGACAGTAGGTATGGACCACTTGGCCATCCGTGTCTGTTTATTTCACTAATTGTAGAATATGTTGCAAATTTATGTCTAGTCTATGTATTGTAGAATTCACTAATTATTTTGCCTTCTTACAAAAGCTGGCTTAGACAGCCACCAAATATTTCGTTATAGTTCTATTCAACTACCTAACCCATTCTGTCTGTCTGTCTATCTATCTATCTATCTATCTATCTATCTATCTATCTATCTATCTATCTATTTACCTATTTTTCAGATTTTGTTTTATTGTCATATATTTGATGAATGTTTATCCTTTTGTACTCTGCTGATTCCTTTAAGTTACTTGAAACATTTTATTTTATTATCTTTGAACTTTCTTTCTCTACTATATGCATTTAGTTTTCTTAGTTCTTCCTTATGTGGCTTTAGGTTCACACCATACCATTCTGAACACCCTCTATCTTCTGTATTGACTTGCGAAAAGAGATCTCTGGGTCTGCACATGATACTTTAAAGTAGCTAAATTTCCACAGTAACATTTTCAGATAATGTTCAGAAAACTATACCAAAAATCTAGTGCCTCCTTTTATTCTTTATTTTCCCCTATAATAATATAGCTTACAATAAGAGGATTTACTCTGAGTGGTTTGCCAACAAATGTCCCGGCTTAAATCAAATCTTAAAATCTTAAATAAAGCTGTTTTAAGTGTATTTTTTTACTGTTTTTACTTTATCTTTAAAAAAAAAAGCAACAAAAAAAACAAAACAAAAAAATCCTTGTTTCCCACCTTTCTAAGCTAGTATAGTCCAGTTTTCAGGCTAGTGCTGAATTCAGGGCTGTGATACTAGTTTCTGAGCTGCCCATACCTTACTTGGATAAAAGGAAGTTTCTCTGTTCACCTGTGAGAGAGGGGAGCTTTGAGCAACCTATCTGTCCCTGAAAGAGTGGTTTCAGCCCAGAAGTTAGTAGTTTATTGGCCATTTTGGGCTAATTTCTATCTTTTTCATTTCCCTACTACAAAAACCGCATTTGCACAGTTTTGTGTATCGGGTAGTGCCGGTTAGCTATGGTTAAATTATTCCTGGCTCCACTAAGTCTCCTCTTCAGTTTTTCCATCGAAACTAGTCTAACTCTCAACCTAAGCACTCAAAAAGCATCTTACAGCCCAGCACTTGCTCAGACCTAATAGCAAGCACTAATATACCCTGACACTGATTGCCCAGCGGGGCAAGGCTCTTTATTCACCCCTCACCAACCAAGCGACTAAGCAGCTCACCCTACTATTCAGGCATGACCAAAGGGCAACTTCAGGTGCACTGTCCAGTCCAGCTGGTGAATCTGGGTATCCCGAGGCAATGTTACAACTGCCTCATGTACACAGACAACCCTCTCCTCCTACCACAAAACATTAACATATGCGAGAGATGCAATTATACAGCCAAATTGGAAGCTAAGCTGTCTCCACCCAAGAGTGGAACAAACAGTCAAGAGGAGAAGGTTAACACTTGCACCACAACTCCAGCCGCACACAGACCTACTAAAACAGCACTGGCAAAAAATACACATAAGTACACAAAATCATATTCGGAGGCTCTAAATAAAAACCTGCAAAAGCATCAGAGACCTCCAAAGCAGACACCCAAACAACCTGCACTTCCCGTCACAAACCAGACGACACATAAAACACAAAATCAGTGTGTCGCACAATCACAGCCCTTAAGGCAAAATAACATACCTAACACACTAGTAATAGGTGACGCTATAGTCAGGCACACTGACGTCCCACTCACTAGGCTGGACAAGCAGAAGGTTACTGTTAGCTGCCTGTCGGGAGCCAGAATCCACCACATAACACAAGCACTCAGGTCACTGCAGAACAAGTACAAATATGACCCTGTCATGTTGGTGTGAATGACCTGAGACGTACCTCCCTGGACTACATGAAAAGAGACATGGAAGAGCTGTCTGATCATGTAGCCCAGGCTGGTATGACCCTGACCCTTAGTAGCATCCTGCCCTCACCAAGAATGATACCTAAGTATAAAGAAAAAATGATCAATTTCAACAATTGGCTAAGCTTCTGGTGTCATTCAAAGGGGATCCAGTGTTTGTCAGCCTGGGACAACATGCTCAACAAGCCGCGTTGCTTCACAAGAGATGGCTTGCACTTGTCACCCCTAGGCTTTCGAATACTGGCCAAGGCTCTTGCTGCCCCCATAATGCCTTTTTTAGGCAAGGCTCAAAAGTCAAACTCACCTCTGTAAACAGCACAATTAACAAAAAACTGAGGGTTATGCTACTCAAAGCCAGGAGTTTAAATCTCAAAATGCACACGCTTGAAGCACCCCTCAGTATGGAGAACATCGACATCTGTACATTAACTGAAACCTGGTTCAAGGCTCCAGAGAGCACCCCAGCACTACCGGGCTACAACTCATATCACATGTTTCTGCCACAGAACACGGACCGAAACACAAAAGGAGGGGGGTGTATCCATATTCATCAAGGATACCTACACCTCCAGGTTAGTGGCGCAGCATGATACCTCTGAGATCATCCATATGCAACTAACATCGGGCAAATCTGCAATGCAAATTGTGGCCTGCTACAGATCACCCTCCATGACCCAGGACCACCACTCCACCTTTCTGGAGACACTGGAAAACATGAAGGTCCTACCAAACACCCTGATATTGGGCGATTTCAATTACCCTACCATTCACTGGGAAAACTACTTGAGTACAAACTCCCAGGCCCAGCGCTTCCTGGAATTCATCAACTCAGATGCCCTGGATCAGCTGGTAAACTTCCCTACCAGAGGTGAAAACATATTGGACCTGGTCATCACCAACATGGGTGACAGGTGCTCCACACCGGAGGTCAACCCATCACCGGTTAGATCAGACCATAAACTAATCACTCTGGATGTCCACACCCCACCACCACCCCCAACTAAGGAAACCACAGTAAAAAACTTTTCTAAAGCAAACTTCACCTTACTTAAGACAGAGGTGGTAAGGTTCACAGCCCCCCCCCCCACACTAAAGGATAATGCTGCCCAAGATACAGAAACCTTTACAAATGCACTCTATGAGCACCTACAAGGATGCATGGATCGTGCCATCCCTAGCAAAACCAAGACTCACTCCTCTAAGTGAAGGAAACCAGTTTGGTGGACCACTGCAATAAACAGGCTATGCAATAGAAGGAGGAAACTAGTTCAGAAAAAAAGCAAATCCCAAGAAGGAAAGACTTCCCTGATCAGTATCAGTAAGAAACTAAAGGCCCTCATGAAATCATCCAAGGCTAACTTCAAAAGAAAAATAGCCAAGGATTCAAAAGAAAACCACAAAGCCTTCTTTAGCTATGTTAAGAATCTAAGTGGCAACTCACAGATATGCACTGAACTAGTGCAAAATAGCACAAAATATACTGAACCTACTGATATTGCCAACATCCTGGCAGATAGATTCAGTGCAAACTTCACCCCTCTCTCACCTCCAAAAGGGCCCACAACAATACCGGAAGTGTAGTATCCCAAAAATCACAGACGCACAGGTGAAAGCAGCCCTTTCAAAAGCCAAAAACACAGCGTCAATGGGACCAGATGGTGTCGCAGGCTGCGTCTTGCACGAACTACAGAAGGAACTAACCCCCCCCACCTAAACACGCTGTTCAACCTCAGCATCTCCACAGGCTACGTGACCATAGAATGGTGCACAGCAACGGTTATTCCCCTCCACAAAGGAGGGGCCACAACTGACCATGGTAACTATCACCCCATAAGCCTGACTAGCCTGGTCTGCAAGGCTATGGAGTGCATCATCATGGAACTCATTAACAAAGATATTGGGAACCTTCAAACACTTGACCCGACCCAGTTCGACTTTGTTAAGGG
>NC_056751.1:595919875-596009875 GCF_019279795.1 Protopterus annectens
GGAGCTCTCTCTCTTTCTCTTCCTCCAGTTTATTGAAAGACATACTGGTCAATTGTGTTTGAGCACTGGGATGCCCCTTGCTAGGACTGGCATCCTCAGATTTTTGGCCTCAATTCAGCTGGTACAAGAAATGCCAGCTCTCATACCCTTATAAGAAGCCTTGCACATAAGCCTCTCCGGTGTCAAACTTTTCAACTTTGTTTTTTACTGGTAATTGTCCATCATCTGCATGCACTGGCAAGTGTTTTGTTGCCACCTGCTTGTCTAACATTGTCAGATTTAGTGAGGATCACTCTGTTGGGCCTTGGATCCTGAGATGAACCCTGAAGTCCCAGTACCAGCGTTGTCTTTGACAAGAGATATGCTGGCCCAGAACCAGCCCTTCTGAAATCTTCCCCTCCCAACATCAGGAGGACATATCTTGGAGGTTCCATCCACTACTGACCCAAGCATACCAGCTAAAATGGTGCTTGCATCATTTACCTTTCTTTCGAAGGGTCACGCTCATGTTTTTCACCAGTAGTTACTATGGTCCTAGACAGGATTGGTGTGGATCTGGTTCTGTTATTGCCAGCATCATCTACTCCATGGAGGGCATCTTTGGATCAAGGAGGCTTCCTGGATCATTTGCCCGTGAAACTATTTTGCCTTGTTATCGTATTTTCTTATTGACACCTAGGGATCTGTGAAGACTGGTCAATGTGTTTATTTGTTTGCTTCTTTCTTTGAATTTGTTAATTGAGGTAATGCAGTGCAGGCATTGTATGAGTGCAAAAGCATAGACCACTATGAAATTCTGTAAGTCTGTGTTACACACAAATTGCAATAATTATGCACAACAACTGTAAAAACATGATAAATGTAATTTAATAATTTATCAGGGGGATATAGGAATTTGACTTACATGACAATTGCATGATGCAAATATTAAGGACAAAATATCGAAGTGATTATAAAGCACACTAGGCTGGATTTGACACTCATAGTCAGCATTATCAAATGAATTATTCTAAATTTGAGTGAGAAATTGTTTATATGGAAGATAAAATATTTATAGAAGGAGATAACAAATGAGTATACAGGTCTAAAATGTTGAATTTATTCTAGTGATTTCATCACATCTAACTGCATACTTACAAAAATAATCCTACATGTGTGGGTTTTTGGAGTGTATTTAAGCAACAGCACAAAACGCCAGTAGAGCTCTGCCGGGGGTGTGAATGAGTGGCATTTGTCAGCTCATTTATCATGGGTGAAGAAAAGTGGTTCCAGCCATTGCCACACCCCAACAGCAGTGTGGAAGTTTAGTTGGCAATATGGGTCAAGGTGATACATGCTGCCAGTGAAGCTGGGTAGGACTGACGTGTGCAAGTCACTCAAGCATACTCACAGGTAGCAGCAATTGTGTCATTTATTTATTTTTATTTATCTATTTGTTAACTGGGTAAGCCCACTAGACACACTTGTTTCATTTCAGGGTAGATCCAGGAACACTGTCTCATTAAGTGACTTGCTCAGAGTTACACAGTAGGTAAATTTATTTTTATTTTATTTATTTTAAGAAAAACACAGCTCACAAAGGAGAAATAACCAATAATAACCATTCTCCACCCAGACAACATACACTTCTCAACAACCATTAGCATTTTATTATCAGGAAGATAACTTGTTATACTGCCCATGCTGAGGCTATGCTCTTCTTCCCCTCTACATACTATTTACAATAACTTCCCTTCTTAGCTAACCACCTTTTCTCTTAACTATCATCCTTACATTCAATCAGTGAATACTCTTCTTTCTTTTTGCACACTTCAAATATGTAAAATGTTATCTCTGTATATTTATACCATAAACCTACAATGTTGCTTGATTTAAATGTAACCTTGACTATAAATTGTCAGTGATTTGTTAATGTTTAGATTTCTATGTAACCACAACTTTAAAGTGTCACTTATTTGCAAATGTGGAGCTTTTCTCCCTGGGCCTCCGCTGAAAATGGACATGTATCCAGTTGGACTTTCCCGGTTAACAAATGTAAAATAAAATAAATAAATAAAATGAATATAATTTAGAGTGTCCAATCCACCTACAGCATGTCTTTTAGGATGTGGGAGGAAACCTAGGTGACCACAGGGAGGACAAGCAGACTCCGCACAGAAGGCACCCCAGCTGAGAATTGAACCAGAGAAACTCTTGCTGTGAGGCAGCAATGCTAACTGCTTCTCCACCGCAGCTGCCCAGGAGGAGAGCATGGATATAGTTCATTAACTGATTTATATATTATTTTTTCAGCAATACAGACACATTTTTGCAATAATGGAATAGTTCTGACTACCTAATATGGATATGCCTCAGAACTTATAAAAGTTTGGAAGATTTACTGTGAAAAGTTCAATCTGTAGTACTTGTACAGTACAAGTGCCAGTAGCATATCTACTGATCTATGGAGAATTTCTTTTTTGCACTGGCTCCAGTGTTTGGGTTTCTCTTCTTTACCAATCAGTGTTGGAATCTTTTTCAGATCTTTCCTCTTCTGCAGCCAGTGTTTGGCATTATTTTCCAGAAGTTCCCATGATTAGGGAAATAAAAGATTACATGATGTAGAAAAGGTAGTGGGGTGTTATAGCAGTGGCTATGGAAGATATGCTGTATCCACATAAAGTGATCCAAATGTGAAAGAATGAAAAACAAAATGGAAGTTGTAAAATCCCACACTATCATCTTTTTTTTTTTTATTCGGACTGTTATACCTACTCTAAACCATAGAATGGCATGGTTACTTTGAGATAATGATCCTTAACCTGGATGCCCATGATGTACTGTTCACTGGTTAGGACTGTGTTTATAATCCCACTCTTTCTGGTAAGTCCTACATCAGATGACTGAACATTTTGTGGTTCAAGACCCCAGTCAAATCCATTTTGTAATGTACCCTGGAGCTCTGAACTTCACAGTCTGCTCCTGGCAAATTCAGATCCCCCGTGGGTGTCCCTCTTCCTCCAGCCTCATTGCTTTATTATGTCCTCCATTCTGTCATCTTGCTTTGTTGTATCTATGGAGTGATATACTGTATCAGTCTTTCCACCCCATTCTATTCCCTTAACACAGCCTGTAACCCCAGCAGCAGCATTATTACCCCATTCCCGGTTTGTTGTCCTCTTCCTCCTCTTTAATCTTACATCTGAAGTCAGTTGTTCTTAAACCAGCTGTCTCACCACTCCAAAAGTCATCTTAGAATAAAGGTATTACACTGAAGGACTGACATTACACTTTAAAGGGCATTGAAATGCTTGAACAGTTTTTAGGTTTGCCAGGACACAATGCAGAGGCCATGGGCACTCCGGGGAACTACTGGCCCTGTAGATTGACCTCAGTGATATGATAAATCATGAAGACTTTTTTCCTAAAGGATAAGAGCAAGGGTTTAGAGTCAGAAAAAAATCTGTGAAGTTATCCAGATCCTGCACTGACAATGGGAAGCAGTGACACAAACACAGGAAAACTAGTTGCTGTAGTAGCAACCTGGCAGATGTAGTATACTTTTCAGCAAGATATTCTGTGCTATTGTGCTGAAAAACAGTCAGCTGGGGAAACTTAGAAGAGTAGGGTGGTCAGGCAGCTGGCAAACAGGTGGGAAGTGGCTTCAAGGGATGACAAAAGGGTGGCACTAAGAGGACACATTGTCTTGGGGAAAGTTGCTACTAACGTACTGCAAAGGTCAACCCTAGTATTTCCATACTCCAGTGCTTACTGACTCAGTGTTACAGTGACAGTGAAAATCAGCATAAACCTGTTTCTGGACAAAACCAAAATATCCATAGTACCCATAAATAAATAAATACATTTATTATTTATTGACATTTGATTACTGAGAAGTCTGACTGGGCAGAAGCCCATTTTCAGCAATGGCCTGGGGGGAAGCTCCAAATTACTACAAAACATTTTAAGAACAATAATTTTACAATCTTCAAAAATAAAACAAAAACATTTGCAGTTTAAATAATTATAACAAATTAGACATAATATAAAATATTGGTTAAGAATTGTTACAAGGTATATAACAATCATTTAATATTTAAAGAATTTTTCAACAGTTTGTAGAGAAATTAAAGGTAAGTTACTCTAAAACAAATAGGAACTGCAATATGAAGTGAGGGAAAAACAGGCTTATGGTATATTTAGAGAGAAAGTCAGGGAAAAGAATTAGATAGCAGTAAGGAAGTAGTTGAAGAAGGGAGAATAAGGAGGTATGAGGAATGAAAAGGTACTTGTGCAGTACCAGATATAAGGCATATTTGATACGTCTCCCACACATGTCCCATGTAATAATTTTCCACAGTTTTTCCTAAGGTTTTCATAGTTTTGATTTGTTATTTGCATTTTTGTTATTTTGGACTACTTTTTCATGTAGTAAGGCATATCTGGTAAAACATATTCCAGTTGTGCCGATGGACTCATCCTGCAGGAGTGCATTATATATATTTGGGAGGCATTTTCCTTAATTTTAACTAGTCTTACTGATTGCTTGGGTTTTTTACTTTTTATTGCTGGGCTCATGAGTTTGTAGGTGATGAGACAGTATATCACTTTGTACAGGATTATAGCTCAGCTGGGACCTCACTTTCAGAGTTGACGACTGGAAAAGTATTTATCAAGTTTATCTTAATCATACATTTTTCATTACTTAGTGTTTCATTTTTATGAATATTTACTTTGTATAAAGTGATTTTAGGAATTACTTTGGTTGGGTGTTCTGTAAAAAGGAGTACTCAGTTTGGGTCACAGTACAGCATATGTTAACGATCACGGCCTTTATACTGGGTAGGCTTTGTGGTGGGTAATTTGGAGCAGGGGTCATCCTCAAAAAAGAAGGTGCCTTCACAGAGTATTCTTATCAGATAGATAATGATGTTAAAGGTAAGTAAGCTTTTTGTGCATTTGAGAGATTTATTTAAACCATAATGAATTACTGTTTTCAGCTGTTACACATTTATATGTTTATTTTGCAATGTTTTACATTTAAGTAATGTAATACATTGTAGTCTAGGTTTTATACATTTATTTATGCATTTGTATAGATATTTTACAGTCTTGCAGTCTGCTGATTTTTTTACTCTGGTTTTGTTGTTTCCTTGTGTGGATTTTGTTCCCACAGACTTTTGATGATGATAATGATGATTAGTAGTAGTAATAATATTGTTGTTTCTGTTATTATCTTTATCATCATCCTTATGCTTTAATTATGTATTTTAATCAAATATATTAAGATTGGTCAGATTTCTTCATAGCATGGGATTTTGTTTTTGGTTTTGTGCTTAACTGACAGCCCATTTCTTTTTATACATAGTTAAGAGGAAAGATGTATACTTTAATTTTAGATGTGTAAATGTTTTGTGTGACTTATTTTACAGTGAATTTGTAAATCTTTACAGCATGCCTGTTATTTGGTATGAGTGTGGGTTGATACAAGGTCTGCTGTGATTCTATTTCATGTATGTGACTTTATTTGTATAAGTTTGTATTAAATTTAAAGTGGATTTTGTCTGAAGTATGCTGTTTTATTTTGATTCTTTGTACTATTTAGGTCTGTCCTAAGTCCAGAACTCTTCAGTGTGTTCTCTCAGATATATCACATGAACAAGAAGCCAAGATCAACATCTTTGCTGATACTATAAAGACAGGTACAACAGTGAAGGTTGAGGACAAGTCTAAGGAAGAATTTAGAAAGTCAGAACAAACAGGCAGAAATCTGGTAGTTGTGGTTGAATGTAAACAAATGCAAAATGCATCTGGGCAATTACAACCTTAGTGTAAAGTATTAGGTTGGGGAGTGGAACTGATGGCAACACATAAGAAAAAAGATCTGGGGGGGGTCTTGATCATACCTGGACTGAACCACATGGAGCAGAATAAGAAGACAGTGGCAGCCTAAAACATAATGCTGGGGTCTATCTTCAGAGAGATAAACTGCAAAAGTGAGCAGGGCAGTGGTCAGACTACACCTTCAGTACTGCATGCAGTTCTGGAGGTCATGTATCCAGAAGAAAGATTCCAGAACGATCTGTGGAATGGATAAGCTCTTCCTATTTGAGACTGAAAGTTTTGGTGGGGACAGTATTGATCCACAAATCATTTTAGGAAGATATCAAAGGTTCAGAGACAGGAAGGGGAAACATGCTATAGATTGCAGAGACTAATTTCTCCTTGGATCCCAGAGAGTATGTTTTTTTCACAGAGAAGGCTATGGACCCATGGAATGGACCTTCATAATGGGTGATGGAGAGGGAATCCACAGAGGCATACAAATGGACATGGAGCAGGAGAAAAATGGAAATGGAAAAGGTTGGGATGGAGTAGAGGAAGAGTATTAAAGAAGCAATCCCAAAGCTAGAAATTCACCTCATGCTAATCCTGACTTACAATTTTATCCTGAGCCAGTCCTAACATTACCATCTATTTCATCCACAACATCATCATCAGTCTTACTCTAGGAATCAGTTTACTATACTTACTCCTTAATTGAAGTTGTGTGTCTATCCCCAGGGCAGACACAATGCTATCACATTAGATTCCTACTAATTTTTATGGCTATATACTTGACTGCTGCTTGTATTGCATATATGTTGATTTGTACTAACAGCAATTCAAAGTAAAACACATATGACTACGTAAGTGACATGAACTTGGCTCTTTTAGTATAGTGTCCCCTCACTGTCCCTGTGGGGCCTGTGGTGCTGTAAGTTCAGGGTATAACACACATACACATGTATGCACTGTGTGGAGGAGGCTGCACCTCCTTCCTATAAAAGAAGAGATACAGAAATAGGAGGGTAAAGAGAGGTTTTCTTCTCAAAGGAGAAGTAATATTTGACAGAGCAGAGGTATCTACCTAGAGAGAGACAGATGTGGATGGGGATTGACTGGTTTATGACGAGTAGAATCTGAGTAAGAGTTAGAGATGAAGACGAAACTGGAAAGTCTTGGGCTTAGCTTTGATAACCAATAGTGAGTTACTGTATGCTGAACAAAAGACTGAACTACATTATCAGATACTGTTAATATGTGTTGTTTAAAAAAATAACCTAAAACATGTTCTTAAATGCTTAAAGTAAAACTGAATATTTTATTTTACAAATGAAGACTATATGTGTTATACAAAAGCTATCAACAAGTGTCAGAGTTGGGAATTTCCCCCTCAATAAGCAATATGGTCAAGGAAGACTGGAGATTGTATGGTAAATATGGAGAACAAAGCCAAGAAGTAGCCTAGTATCTTTAGTTTTATACACAGGTCAGGCATATTTTTATTAGAGGAGAAATTGTAGATAGCAATTAATAAAGAGTTGAATGATTTTATTGGGGAAGGCAAGAGGGCAAGAATCAAGTGGGATAAGTTGATCCTTCCACTAGAACAAGGTGGTTTGGGATTATCTGTTTTGAAAGGGCATTTCAGAGATACATAGTTAAGGCTGCATATACATAGCACAAGCAGAAAGCTATAATTCAAAGTGGGAAAGAATGATTATGAAACAGGGGGATGCTCAAGAAACAAGGAGAAACTAGGATTTTGAATGCAGATCCGTAAGGAGAATAACAGTAACCATACAAAATATTATATTCATAAAGTAGCAGGAAGTATTCTAAGAACTAAGCCAACATGGAAGAGGAGAAAGGAAATGTGATAGGAATGACTGCAATTAGGAGTACACAGAATAGGCAAGACAAGGCTGGAATTTACTGGAGAAAACTGGCACAGAAACCAAGTTATTGGGAGCAAATAGTTAAAGAGGAAAAGGTAATAGAATGGGAAGAGGCCAATAATTAATTTGGACTGTAGGCTAGAAATTGCCTTCCTTATCAAGGACTGATATTAGAGTTTTGGCAAAGTGGAAGAAATAGGGGGATCCTAAGCAAAAGACCAGCACTGGTAGAATTTTTAGTAAAATCTAGAGCAGAAGCTGCTGTTAAAAATGGATAATTAGTAATGTATGTAAAATATTGCATGATAACTGCAGGAATCAATCAGAGGAGGTTAGAAAGGATTGGGAAGAGAGTTTGGATAAACACTTCACAAAGAGCCAATGGGGGATATGTGGAGGGCTTCCAAATATGCAACAAAGTCTAGAAGATTTAGGATCTTTGCTTGGAAGTATCTGCATAGGTATTTTTTTACCCCAAGCAGACTTCAAATAATTTCTTCCTTAGGTAGATTGCAAATGTTGGTGGTGTGACGGGGAAGAAAGAGGCATTTGGAAACATTTTTTTTTGGAAGTGTAATGAGTTGGCAGACTTAAAATATTTCCTGCAGACTACTCTAACAGAAATACTGGGGGAGCAAATAGGTGTAACTAAGGAAATATTTTTGAGCTATGATACAGAATTGGAATTGGCTACATATAGTAAGGCCTTACTGAGTTTAATTCTGGTGGCTGCCAAAAAAGCAATTACCAGAAAATGGAAACCAAAGGCTAAACTAACTGCACTAGAAGTACTGGATATAATGACAGAGATAAAAAACAACAGGAAGTGGGGTCTTTAGAAAAGGGTAGGCACAAATTACATAGTAAAAATGGAAAATGTGGGAACAATACATGCAGAATAATAGTTTGGATGAAGAACAAGATTTAAGGGAAAATAGGAATTGAATGAGCTATGTAATGTTTGACTGACAATGATTAGATAGATTATAAGTAATGTATTACTTTGAAACTGAAAGTATGTCAATATGGTTTGTTTTTATTTATATAAATTTATGTTTGCTTATGTCATAAGTGATAATTTAATAAAGATGTTTCTTGTTTAAAAAATAAGTAGTGTCCTCACTGACTCAAGGATATCAGAAAGAATATTTTATCTGGTGGATAGTTTAGGCAAAATTTGATTTGTGCTCCCAGTAACTAACATAAAAATATATGAAAAATGCAATTGTAAAAAAGAAAGAAAAAAGAAAGAAAAAATGATGTTGTAAGCCTGACAGAGGTGGGTTCAATATATTTATTTACATGGGGTGGGGAGCAACCCTCCCAAAGGCATACCATTGAAGTAATTCCTAAATTAGTGCTAAGCAGAGTGAAAGCTTTTCTTTTGCCAAACCCAAAGAATGCAAAGCAGGAACTGGGGCACAGAAACTAAACCCCAAGAGTAAAGTAAGTTAGGCAGTTCTTAAGTTAAGCTTAAAAAACATGACATGAAAATGGTAGAATAATAAGTTCTGCTGTTTTAACAAAGCATTGAAATGTTGCTTCCTAAAGAAGTGTGTAGTAAATTACTGAATTAATTATACATATTTAGTGAATGTACCAAACTGTTGAAAGAAATGTGTTATAAAATGTTCTTGCAGTATGAATTGCATGCTCAAGAGCAATGGTGAAAGAAATTATTGAATCAAGTGGTGACTATTGGAAAATCATGGTAAATTCTGAAGCTGTAAAAAGTAGCTTACTTTGTTTTAACACACAAGAAGTGTGTAGTAAATTGCTGGAATGATCATTACCAAAGATATGCATAGTGAATGTACTAAGTTGTTGAAATAAATGGGTTATAAAAGTTCTTGCAGTATGAATTGTCTGCTCAAAAGCATTGGTAAAAGAAATTACTGAATCAAGTAGTGACTATGGCAACATTGTGGTGATTTTTCAAACTGTAAAAAGTAGCTTACTCTACCTTAAATTACAGGAGAATGAATGTGTTTTAAATCCCCTGCAACCTGGGGAAAGCTGCAGAAGCTCATCAAATGCAAGAAAGTCTTGCTAGTAAATGCACAGTGTGGAAACATAGTTTGCCCAAAAAAAAGCCTTTCTGGTATATGCAAACTGTGGAAAACTGGCTTATTTGCAAAAAGTGAGTCAGAAAAAAAACCCTGTTGTAGTTAGAAATTATGCTTTACCAAGGAGCTGTTATTTTGGCATTCTGAAAAAGTAAGTCAGATATTTTTAAAGTATATATACTGAGGTATACTAAGGAAGAGTAGTTATCTGTATTTTTTATGAAAAATAAGTCAGGCAGTTCTGCAGTGAGTGTACCAGAAAGTAGTGGTTACACTGCATACTTTAAACAACAGTCTAAGCAATGTGTTTTAAACTAAAGCAATGTATAATGTGTAAATGAAACTAATGGTATGGTACTTCTTAAACAATTTAGATGTACTAATGAAGTCAGAAGTTCAATTGTATGGTGCTTCTGACACAGATCAAAACCACTTATGCACAAAAGTAAGCCCAGTAGCACTTCAACAGCATGCTGTTTACACTGAGACTAGAAATGAAATTCTACTGGGGAAAATTTGTGGCATGTAAATGAACTGTGTGTTGAGAAAAAGTAACCGAAACAAGAGAGCCCTTTGCAATGAAAAAAAAGTCTGTTATTAAAAAGAAGGAATCCAAGTGAGTAAGAACATTTATATTGAAAAGTAAAATATTGATTGCTTTTTTTTTTCTAAGTATAAAGCTGAGAAATTTGTGCTGTTGAAAACCCAGAATTACACTAAAGCCAGGACTATATCTATACCTCATATCAAAGATATTGAAATTCTTCCCCTGACTACCAAATGATACGGAATGACAGAGCTAACAAGAAAGGAGGAGGGGTTGCCATAATTTACTCCTCTTCTCTAACAGTTATTCCATACACTAACCCCATTCTTAAATTCTCTCCTGCTGAACTATCCATAGCCTTCCTAAAAATCAACAAACATAAATCTTTATGTATAGCTGCCATCTACATTCCCCCTGGTGATAACATCCCCAACCTTGAAGACATTCTCTCATGGTTCTCTTCCAACATCAAAACAAAACATTCATCCTTGGTGCTGTAAACATCAACTGGGCCACCATCTCCTCACAATCTCTGAGCCAAACAATTAATCTCTTTAACTTCTTCCAGCTAATAAACTACCCTACCAGACCCAATAAAGTCAGGTCCTCTGCCAATACACTAGATTAGATCTTAGCAACTCATCCCAACCTAATCTCAAACAGAGGAATTATGCCTGATCCCCTTAATGACCACCTACCAGTCTATGCCCTCTGGTGTGCCATTTCTGTCCAAATACAACACCAATACATTCAAACTCATAATCTCACCAACTTCAATCCACAGACATTTTCTGACTGTCTGAAAAAAATGAACTGGGCCCCCTTAAAGACTCTGCCTCTGCACAGTGCAACTAATTACTTCAATAAAACATTCCTAGACTTACTAAACAGCCTAGCCCCTCTTAGAACAAAAAGAATAAAAGCCAAAACCATTCCCTGGCTATCTAAAGAAACCAGAAAACTAATGCACCTCAGAGACAAATGTTGGAAGCAATACCAAAAAAATAAGTTAGCAAACTCTCTAATCGAATTCAAACAACTCCCCAACTCAGTGAAGAAACTAATAACTAAAGACCGTAACACTTATCACTCCAAACAGAACATAATTCTAACACCAAAAAGTTCTGTAATTGCATTTCCTCCCTTCTAAACCCTGGTAGAAAAGACAATCCATGCCCTAACCCAAACTCCCCAGAACATGAAACTGCATCTAATTTCAACATCTTTGTTGTTGACTGCATAGCCAAACTAACTGCAAACTTTCTCAGCTTCTCTCCCACTCATAGTCCCCCATCCACTGTTTTCCCTCCAACACTCCACCTTTCAGTATTAAACCTATCCTCAACAACAGCATAAAAAAACTCATCCTTAAACTAAAGCCTTGCTCCTATGCTGTTGATAATCTGCCTCCATCCTTCCTTAAGATGGCTGCAGATGGCATTGCCCTCCCCATTTCCATTCTTATCAACAGGTCCATCCAAGAAGCCTATGTCCCCTCACTCTGGAAGAAAGCTTTTGTCACCCCTCTCCACAAAGGCAGCAATAACACAGACACTACTAACTTCCATCCTATAACTATTCTCTCACCTCTTTCTAAAATCCTCAAAAAGTGCATTCATCACTAACTTTTGCCATACCTAACACACAGTCCTCTTCTTACCCCAACACAACATGGTTTCAGACCTGGCCACAGCACTACCACTGCTCTTCTGTACTTCCTTGACACCATTAATCATGTTCACAACTCTGGAAAATTCATATCCACCCTTTACTTAGATCTCTCCAAAGCCTTTGATACTGTGTTACATCCTCTACTCTTATCTCAACTTTCCTCCCTCAATTTCTCTCCTTCCTCCATGGGCTGGTTTACAAGCCATCTGTCCAGTAGACAACAAGCTGTTAAATGGAAAAATTCCACTTCATCCTTTCTCAACAATCCCTCCGGCATCGCCCAAGGCTCTATTCTCGGCCCCTTACTTTTCAATATTTTCATTAATAAGTTTCACAAATCCATAGATAATGCTACACTAATCCAGTACCCTGATGATTCCACAATCATCTGTGCAGCAAACTCTCCCTCTGAACTCTTTCAAAAACCCAAACAGCCTTCTTCAATACCGAAACTTGGATGCTAAACAACCATTTTGCTCTCAATGCTAACAAAACAAAAATCATGATATTTTCTCCTTCGAGAAATTTCACCATAGACAAAAGCTCCTTTAAAATAAAAAGCCACAATAACACTCTAATCGAAATTGTACCTCACAGCAAACTACTCAGAGTCACCATTGATGAACATTTAAAATTTGATATCCACATCCAAAATGATATAAAAAACCCCCACCAAAAATGAGGTCTGCTGTATAGACAAAATCGCTATCTAACCACTTCTACAAGACGTATTTTAGCCTCCTCCTACCTGCTCCCCTTTCTTATGTATGGTGCCCCTCTACTTACCCATCTCCAGTTTAGCCTAAAAAACAAACTAGAAGCCTGCTATAACAAAGTCTGTAAATTTGCTACAGGGTCCAAATACTCCACCCATCACTGTCATTCCCTCCACTCCCTAAACTGGTTTGAGCTTCCTAATTACCTGAAATTCGTACAACTCACCACTGCTCACAAACTCATATTCCAGCCATCCATCTGCCCTTCTCTTTCATCTATCTTAACCCCTTATCTTCCCAGGCATAGTCCTAGATCTGAAAACCAAAACCTCCTTAAAATCTGTAAACCCCTACACTCTTCTGGCCAATTACTTCTATCACACTCCTTAGCTAAACTATGGAATCCCCCCACTCCACTGTACTCACAAGCACTCTAATTTCAAATCTCTCCTCCATTCTTACCTTACTTCAAACTGGGACTGTTCTTGCTCCCTTCCCATCTAAATTACACTGTTGTCTCTTTCAAACCTCCCTTCAATCTCATCTACTATCACCTCTGATCACTAACATTATTGTTAGAACAAACACTAAACTTGTATAAGCACTTTATGACTTGTACTTTTAATTATATTCCCTGTATTACTTTTGACTTTATCTATATTTTAACATTTGTGTTTTTAAATGTATACGCCCTGATTTTGCATTCATATTTTAAATGGTATAGTTACTCTTTTGCATACTGTATATTCCATACTATACTTATGTTATATTCTGTTAACTGCTTTTGGAGCTTTTCTCCCTGGGCTTCCACTGAAAATGGGCTCTTCTTGGCCCAGTGGACTTCCCTGGTCATTAAACTGGAAATAAATAAATAAATATCAATCAAACAAAGATTTATTCAGTACGCTGACAAAGCAAAACATTAGCAGATTTAATTAAAGCAAATAGTACCTTGGTTAGTTCTCATGTCAGTATTCAGTTCATGTAGGTTCTCCAGAATACAGGCTGTCTTAAAAACAAAACTCCAAAGCTACAGGCCTCTCCCAGGCCCAGCTTTTGTTTATAAGCAAGTGTTCCAAGGTTACACTCCACAGATTACATCACACAGTTTGGCCCTGATTGGGCTCTTTCACTCCACACTTCCAGAAATTCCTTTAGATGCTTCTTGGTGTGAGGAACAAGTATCCTGCAGGCTACATCTGTATACACAAGAATTGGGAATTAGTGCCTTGTTGGTTAGCCAATGCAGAGATTTCCTGACTAGAGCTCTGTGTGAATATTCCAACACTTCACTTACAGGCACATTACACATTCTGTATAACCAACATGTTGCAACTAACCTCCTCTCACCATAAAACCAGGGGCGTTGGAATTATACTGATGTGCTGTAGGCCCTGCACAAACTATCAGCATTCCCATTGGCTAGACTGGATCTGTGCAATACTGCATACTGGAATGCTTAGAGGGAAAGTGCTCACCAACAGAACTTTACATTTCCATCACTTTGTCTACTTAACCATTGCAAATGGGCATGATCTGATATCAAAGTGAAGTGTTTACCTAACAAATAGTATTTATGTGGTCTATAAATCTCTCTTTATAGCTAGGCACTGTCACTCTCTCAACAACTGAGCATTTCATTTCTGCTTTGCTCAGCTTCCAACTGATATACCTCACAGGGTGCTCCTTGCCTTAAATGTCCTGAGATAACACTGTTACCGATTTTACCTCTGATGTATCTGTATACTGGGTGAAGTCTTTAGTAAAATCAGGAGTCACTAACAGAGGATCCCAACAAATGATCATTTTTAGTTCATTAGATGCTCTATCTGCTTCAAGAGACCATTGCACCCTGACAGGAGTTATTCCCCTTCTGAGATCTGCCAAACGTAAGGAATAGTAACATAATTAGGCACATAGTTTATGTAACATTCAGCTAGTTCAAAGAAAGCCCTCCCTGTTTCTTAGCAGACAATACAGGTCTGTTTTGTAATGCCTCTATCTTTTCTAGTTGTAGTCTTATCAGCGCTTTTCCTATAGGGAACCTTAAGTACTTAGCTTCCATTGTACCCAGTTTACTTTTCTTGACATTTACAGATAAGTCTGCCTGTCTATTGGATTTTGATGAAACCTACAATTTTACTTTAGTGAGATTCCTAGTCCACTAAATGAAAGATTGCTTCATTCAGTTACACAGCAGCATGTAGGGAGTGGGCTTCAACATTTTATCCATCAGCCCCTGAAAGGTGGTTATGGCACCTTGTAGGCCAAATGGTAACACCATGTACCCAGCGACCATCCAGGTGTGTTTCTTTGGCAGAAGGGTAAGTGGTATCTCTCAGTACTCTTTCATCAATTCAGGAATTGTCATGTATTTGAATTTTCCTAATTATCTATCAGCTCATCAGCTTTGGGCATTCTGGGCATGGGATAGTGATCAAACTTTGAAATACTGTTCATTTTCCTAAGGTTATTGTAGAATCTAATACTTCCATCAGGCTTAGGGACTAGCACTGTAGATCAGTGTGTGTGATATACCTTTAAGAAGGTTTCCAGTGAATCAGCACATGCATATAAGTACTGAGAAGGTGCAAGCAAGAGTGCCATTTTCAGTGAGGAGCCAGAGTGTGAGCATGCAAGTATGTAGTTAGTCAGTTAGATAGTTCAAGTTTAATGTTCCTGCTATCCATCCTGATGTATTTGTATACAAGAAACTACTTAAATGAACGCCCAAGCCTCAACATATTCTTAATGCACATAAGAAGAGTGACATGGTGTCAGAATGAGACCAGAGTTATAGCCATGAGACAACCGGTTAGAGTTGGAGGAATATACAGGAGTGGATCATCCCTACTGCTCAAACGACTTGTAAAACAGGTCAGAAATTAATTCCAGGTACTAAAACTTGCTTAAATGATTTCTTTCGCTACAAATATAAAACAAAGCACTCAGAATGCTCAAACAAATTTCTTATTAAACAAAATGTCTGAAACTGAGACATATTGATAAAAATATTCAAAATAATTATGAAAACATTTGAAACAATATCCGAATCGCATAAAATGTACAAAAAAGTGAAAATGACTGTATTTTTTTGCTATATACTACTGTTTTGTATTAACTAAAGCTATTCAAAATATCTGAAGTGTGCAAAGTGTTTGCAAGTGTGTGCAGCATTACAGTGCAATTATATCGTAAAGTAAAGCTATTTCAAAGAATATTTTGTAAAGTACAGTCATTTCAAAGGATATTTTACAGAGTACCGTATTTCAAAGAGTTTATTGTGCATTTGAATATTATTACACATACCTGGTGTGTGTTTGTTCATACATAATTGCACTATTTTGCATTGTTTTACTATAATCTGTGGGTACAGCAGAAGGATTTTGCAGACCTGCACTGCTTGTGTCTGATAACAATATTGCAGAGAACTGGAGAGTGTTTGAGCAGGAATACAATATTTTCATACAGGCTGCTTTTTTCTGACAAAGACGCACATACAAAGACATTTATTTTGCTTAACTTAGCTGGTTCAGAGCCCATTGAAAGACAGCGTTCATTTGTGTATGCATCTGCTGTGTTTGCATGGGAGGGGGAAGACCACCATATAATGGTACCTGCTGAAATGCAGTGGTTAAACGTAAATTTAGAGAAATGTGTAACCCCCAAAGAAATGTTGCAATGGAAAGACACATTTTACACAAGGGATCAAAAGCCTGGTGAAACTTTTGCAGCATATGTAACAGCCTTATTTCTCAAGGCTAAAATGTGCAGATTTGGTGATTTGAAGGATGAGTTGATAAAGGACAGGCTTGTGTGTGGTATTAATAATGACACAGTGAGAAAGATTTTGCTTCGAGACAGTGATTTAATGTTAAATAAAGCCATTGAGATTTGTCATATATACAAGCTTACTGTAAGGCACACAAGTATACTTATAAATGAGAATAGCTATGGAAGGCACAGTGGCAAAGTTCATGTTGATAGTATGCAGCATGTGGTTAAAAGAAACAGGCCCAAGCTCTTGCAAGTCTCGAACCCAGGACCCTGCACACCATAGGCATAGAAGGTTCCACTAAGCCATTTGAGCTGTGCACATGGCAGCTACTGCAGGTTCAGTAACAGTCCCTAGGAAACCCTGAGTCTTTCCAACAAATTCCAGAGGATACTCAGTGAAGCATATAGGTGAGTCAGCAAAAACAAAACATGTGCCCCCACCCAGCTTCATAGTCAGCTGTAGTAATTGCGGTGGAAATCACAAACCCAAAATAGAAAAGTGCTTAGCTTTTGGTCAGCAGTGTCATTATTGCAATAAGTGGAATAATTTCAAAAGGTTTTGTAAATCAAATAAGGCACGTTCTTACATTAAAAGAGGGCATTCCAAGAGGCAAGTTGATCAATTAGAAAGCTGTGACCCTACTTTTTATGTTGATAGTGTGTCTGTGCTTGGTGAAACAGTCAATGCAGTACATTTGTCGGCAAAGAATGAGATCTTTTGTATTGTTTGGATTAATGGGAGTCCCATAGAGCTCAAAGTAAATACTGGCTCAAAGTGCAATGTTATATCAGTTTCCTAGACTAAAAGCTGCAGAACAACTTGATTTGACAAAGTGTGTGAAGCTTGTTGCTTATGATGGTGAAGAGATTCATACGGAAGCCTCAATAGTGCTTTCATGTTACTCTGCTGGGAACAGCTATAAGCTGCAAGTTTTTGTAGTCAAGAGACACATGCAGTAATAAGTGGGCTTAAGAGACAGTTTGAAAATGGGACTGATTTCTCTTACTGAAGAGAATCACCATGTATGCCTGCACGAAAACAGCTCAAATTTCACCCAAACTATTTTTTCTGAGTATGCTGATATTTTTGCAGTCAAACTAGGTAAACTACCAGTTGCGTACTCTATGAAGTTAGACCCAGAGATCAGTCCAGTTATCAGATCAGCACGGAAAGCTCCAGTAGCTATGCAGAGCAGAGTCAAAGCCAAGCTAGACAGAATGGTGCAGCTAGGCGTTATTTGTCCAGTAGAAGAACCTACTGAATGGGTATCCTACATAGTAGTAGCTCATAAGAAAAGCTCAGATGATATCAGAATATGTATTGATCCAAGAGATCTGAACAAAGCATTAAAAAGACCTCATCATCCAATGAGCACAGTTAAAGAGGTAAATGCCCTCATGCCAAATGCCACTGTTTTTGCTGTCTTAAATGCAAAGAGTTTATTTTGGCAAATTTTGCTTGACCAGAAATCTTCATTGTTAACTACATATTGTACACCATTTGGAAGATACAGATTCTTGGCATGGTCAATTATCTATTCAAGTTCATTCCAGATTTAAGGCAACTTTCAGCACTGCTCAGAGAGCTGACATGCAAAGATGTAATTTGGTTATGGTCAGAACAGCACCAAAGAGTATTTAATGTCTTGAAACAGAAAATTGCCAGCCCACCAACTCTCAACTACTGTGATGTTCACAAACCAGTTACTCTTTTCCTGTGATGCTTTTAAGTTTGGTCTTGATGCAGTAATTCTTCAAGAGGGCAGACCAGTAGCCTATGCATTGAGAACTCTTACCCAAACTGAGATGCAGTATGCCCAGATTGAGAAAGAAAGAGCTTTTGGCAATTTTGTTTGCATTTTCAAAGTTTCATGATTGTATTTATGGTCAGCCTATCCAGATCGATCACCAACCTCTTGTTACTATTTTGAGAAAGTCTCTGCATACAGCTCCAGCTAGACTGCAACATATGATGCTCAAATTGCAGAAGTACAATTTCAATCTTGTTTACACAAAAGGCAAACTCCTTTATCTTGCTGATGCTTTATCCAGATCACCCAGAAAGACCACAGAACAGCAGAACAATGAGCAACTTGATTTTGAGGTCATGAAAGTGAGAAATTTTTCTTCCACACATCTTGATGAGCTCAGAACTCACACAGTTTCAGATCCAGTTCTCCATAAGCTAAACCTCTTTATCAATAGAGGATGGCCTTCCAAGCAATCTTGTTTACCAGTAGAAGTGCAACCTTATTTTCCATACAGAGATGAAATTTTGTCAGACAATGATATCATCATGAAAGGTACAAAAGTGATTGTTCCAAAATCCTTGCATCATGGCCACCCAGGAACTGGTTCTACCAGAAGGGCAAAAGAAGGGCAAGAGGTCTAGTATTTTGGCCTTCTATGTCAAGAGATATTGAGAAAGTACTTTCATCTTGTTCAGTGTATAACAGTACGAAGCTGCATCAACAAAAAGAACCACTTCATTTAAGCCAGATTCTTGAACTACCTTGGTAAACAGTAGCCACAGATATCTTTGTGTGGAGTGGTCAGCATTATTTGGTGTTAGTAGACTCTTATTCAAATTGGTTTGAGATTGACTTACTTCCCAACCTAACTTCCAGTACTGTGATTACTAAGTTGAAACAACATATTTCTGTCCATGGTAGTCCACATAGTGTTATTTCTGACGATGTTGCACAGTTTACAAGTCAGCGGTTCAAAAAATTTGCAGAAACATGGGACTTTGTTCATATTACGAGTAGTCCTGAATACCCTCAGTCAAACTGCTTGATTGAATGTGCAGTTCAAAGTGCAAAACAGCTGCTAGAAAAATCCAGATGTGACAATACCGATGTTTTTCTCAACCTGTTGAATCTCAGAAACATTCCTTGTGATAAACATTTTGGCTCACCTGCCCAGAGAATTATGTCGAGACAAACCAGAACCACACTACCAATCAGCAGTAATTTATAGGTTCTAGGTGCTAAGAACAAGAAAGCAGTCAAAGCCCAACTGTTGAAAAAGCATTTGTCTCAGAAGTCTTACTATGATAAAACCAGCAAACCGCTCCGTTCTTTACAAAAAGGGGAGATAGTGAGGATGCAGACATCAAAAAGTTTTGATTTCATCGGATTTGTGAAAAGTTTGTGTCAAGAGCTGAGATCGTACATTGCAGAATCACAAGGAGTGGAATTCAGATGAAATCGTAAGCATTTGTTACCAGTGTCTGAACCAGTGTTACAGCATCTTGCCTGTGACAAAGACTCTAGTTCTCAGAGTGACTTGTCCAATGTTCCTGTTCCAGAGAACACTCCATCAGCAATCCCCATTCCTGAGAAAATCCCTGAGACTCCTCATGCAGAACATTCCCCAATGAGTGTCCCTGTTGCTAAACCCAGTCCTAACTATTATGTCATAAGATCAGGTCACATCTCATAACCTGCTTCCAGATACACGGCAACCTGGACATGACTGTTGTTTTTCTTTATTAGTGTCTGTATCATTGCATGCCTATTGAAATGTCATTGTTTATATGAGACAGCTCAGTAAAGAGGGAGGATGTAGATTATTGTGTGTGTGATATACCTTTATGAAGCTTTCCAGTGAGTCAGCACATACATATAAGTGCTGAGCATGTGCAAGCAAGAGTGCCGTTTTGAGTGAGCAGCCAGAGTGTGAGCATACAAGTATGTAGTTAGTCAGTTAATAAAATAGTTAATTTAAGTTTAATGTTCCTGCTATCCATCCTGATGTATTTGTATACAATAAACTACTTAAATGAACACCCAAGCCTCAACGTCTTCTTAATGCACATAAGAAGAACGAGAAGCACCAATGGGTTGCTCCATTCACTTTGCAATTCTTCTGCCATATGTAGCTTATGTATTTTTGAACTTCTTCACTTCTTATGCATCTGGAGCATTTCTCCCCAGGCCTTCAGTGAAAATTGGCTCATTCCAAGTTGGACTTTCCTGGTAAACAAATATTAAATAAATAAAAATAAATAAATAAATAAAATAATCGCTTATTTTACTTTGGTACTCTACAAGGTCTTAGTCTAACTTTCCCTACAAACATTTTCTTTATATAATTTTTGTTAATTTAGTTTTCCCAGGTATTTCTGAGAACACTACCTTGAATCTTAACCAAATTTATCTTATTTCTTGCTGTTGTAATTTTCACAAGGATTCCTCTAGTTTTATTTAAGATAAAGTCTCCTGTAGGAATGTCATCTTGTAAGCTCGGCAGAATTTTTGCCTCCTTCAAAGGCTTCAACAAATTAATGTGAGTACTTTGATCTTTCTCTTTCCTATAACAATCTAACTTTGTAGTTCATTGTATGCTTTCCATCACCTCAAAGGGTCCATGCCAAATGGCCAGAAATGTGTTTTCCATAAAGGGTACTAGTACCTGATCACTTGGGCTAAATTCTCTAAGTCAGGCATTCTTATTATAAACATATTGCATTGCATATGTTCTCTGCACGTGATCACTTACTATGGGCATGACCAGCTGTAATATATTCTGCAAACGAACACAGTGTTCTATTGCACTTTTAAATTGTGTTTTTCTTCTTCATGAGTTTCCTAAGCAACATCGAGAAACCCTGTAGGATGTGTGCCTTACAGAAGCTCCAAAAAGGTAAATCTATTTAAAGGTTATGGCATCTGTCTGCAAAATGTAGGAAGGGTAACAATTGGTCCCGACCTTTATCTTCTGCATCTACAACTTTCTTCAGAATGTATTTTAGTGTTTTATTAAATCTCTAGTAACCCATCATTTTGTGGATGCTGGATTGCTGTCTTCTGTTTAACTTTAAAATACTGACATAACTGATGCAATACTCTTGTCATGAATGAGAGTGCCTTGGTTAGTGAATACCTCCTTAGGGATAACCATTCTGGTGAATAACAGTATCTAATCTCTGGAAATAGCCTTTTAGCTAGACACTCTCTCTCTCAATAAATCAACATCCCTTTCAGCATTGCTCAATTTCATACTGATATAACACATAGGATGCTCCTCTCATTGAATGTCTTGAGAAAGCACTATCCACAAACCTACCTCTGATACAGGGGCAGTTTGGGGTAATAACTTATGGAAGTGCAATGGTACTGCTTCTGAAAACTTATTAGCACAGTCCATTACAACTTGTACATTTGGATATTCACTATACTCATGTCCCTGTAATGCTCACATAAATACTTTCAAAGGGTACTTGAATGACAGGTATTAGACTCAAGGGAATTTTATATTTTATTTCTATTTTCTATTTATTTGATTGTGTAGATGTTCTGGTCTATTGACCATTTTTAGTCATGACCTGGGCTCTTGAGGAGCACAGACATTCAGTTGTTTAGAAGTGAGTATACATATAGTCATTTTATTACAATTGTGCACACAGTAAAGTAGTGGTTATAACAGCTGTAAAAGGACAATAAAAAATATTTAACAGCCAACAATCCAACAAGTATAATAATAATTTGCACGGTATTAACAATATCTTTAAATTATTTGCAATTAATGTAATAATGGCACTTTGTTAGCCATTATCCCTGTAAGATTCACAGATGAATTCATTGATGAGGTGCTTGAGCAGGTGTACTTTGAAGTCCTCAATTATCGAAAAAACTTTTATTTTTTTAGGTAGATGATTCCATGATGGGGGACCAATGCACAAGATAGATTTTTCACAAATTTCTGTCTTTGAAAAGGAGCCTTAGAAGTGTAATATTGTCTTATTGACTATTCTCAAGGAATAGGTTTGTTATTTAAATTGCAGTTTTGATCTTTGTGGTGGACAGTATCCTTGTTTTGAGATTTTAAATAATAAGCAGCTGAACAGGTAAGATGCCCTCTCATTAACAGGCAACCATTGGATTTGCCTAATTAGGTTCAAGTGGTATGTCAAGGAGGGGGCAGCTAACAGAGCACATATGAAGATCATGTTCTAAGCAATTTGTATTTTAGGAGTATTATATGCAGAATACAAGGGCAGTAAGGGCAGTGCATATTCACGTTTAGATAGTAGGACATTTTTAGTGATAGCTCTCCTGGCTTCAGGGGATCACAGGATCATAGGAGGTTACTAGGCTAGTGACCCTGGGGCCCTTACAAGCCCAGCCAAGAGTTTATCCCCAAAAAGAAACCTCAGTCAGCACCTGTCACCCCTGTCAATGAGGGACACGAGTGGAACACCTGGAACAAATTTGTGGTTTCTCATCCACTCATCAAGGTTGTGCTTGAAGAGGGTCAGTGAGGTGCTCTGTTGGCTGTGTATGGGAAGTCTATTTCAGAGACAGGGCAGCCTCTGGGAGACAAACCTATCTCTCCAGCAGGTTTTGTTGATGTCGCATATTAGATTCAGGCCTTTTGAGTGGGTAGTTTGAGAGGAGTTAGACTTACGGATATGGAGCATCTCTAGTAGGGCAGGGTCTGAGATTGCATTGTAGGTGAGATACAGATCACCTCTGAGGAATCTGTACAATACCAAGTAGAGTGATAGTGATTTGAGCCTGTCTGAATAGGACAGGTGTTGGAGGCCATGGATTCTCTTTGTGAGGTATTTTAGTGGCCTTTCCAGTTGATGTAGATTTTTGGAGAGGTACATCCCAAACGGGGCATTATAGTTAATTATTGGTCTAATGAGGGAGGAGCATAGAGAGGTAATAACCTCCTTTTTTCTGGATGCAATCCCTTTATTTATGAGATGAACCAAGTAAAAGGCTTTTCTGACCACTGCCGCTACATGATGGCCAAATGTGAGGTTGTTATCAACCTGAGTGCCCAGGTCTCTCACCACAGGTTGTGTGCTTAGGGGGTTGCCGTTGATTTGGTAATTGGTAGGGGTCATGTTTTTTCCGAATGGTATGATGATACTTTTTTGCATTTAGCTCAAGGCCATGACTTTGGCACCAGTCATTAGTTGCTGTGAGACCCTCTTGCAGTATGTTAACATCATTTGGGGAGTCAATGACAACACCCAAATTATAGTCATCTGCAAACAGGCCTTTTGTCTTTGCCTGGACCTCTGAGAAATAGATGCCAAACAATAGGGGTCCCAGGAGAGATCCCTGGGGAACTCCACTAGTGACAGGTGTGCTATTGGAGGTGGAGGTGCCTATTTTGACTTTGAGGGTCCTGTCAGTGAGCCAGTTGGCCACCCACCTGATGAGATGGGGACTTATGCCAAGCTGTGTTAGCTTTTCGATGATGCCCGAGTGGGAGATTGTGTCAAAGGCCTTGGCCAAGTCAAGGTAAGCTGTATGTACTGACTTTCCCTCATCCAGGGCCTTGGTGACAGTTTCAAAGAAGTCAACCAGGTTCAACAGGCAAGATCTGCCCTTGACGAATCCGAACTGGGTGGGGTCAAATGCTTGTAGACTGCCTATGTCCTTGTTTATGAGAACCATGATAATACACTCCATGGCTTTACAGATTAGACTTGTCAAGCTAATGGGGCAATAGTTTCCTGGGTCAGTAGTGGCACCACCTTTATGCAAGGGGATGACAATGGCAGTTCTCCACTCTGCTAGAATCAAGCCTGTACTCAGGCTGTGGTTGAATAGGGTGCTCAATGATGAAGCCAATTATTACTGGAGATGGTGCAGAATACATCCTGGGATACTGTCAGGTCCCATGGAAGTTGTGTCCTTTGCCTTGGATAGGGCCTAGAGCAGTTGATCTACAGAGATGTGAGGTGCTAGACAAGTATCAGGGATGTCAAAAGGGTCTTTGGGGGAACAGGGGGGGTGAAGGTTGCGCTGAACCTATCTGCTAGCAAGTTGGCTAAGTCAACAGGATTAGTGTAAGTGATACTGTTAAGTACCAATTTGGAACAAACCAGGGCTTTGCCACAGAGGTTCCTGACGTAACTGAAGAAGACTTTATGGTTTCCCTTTGTTTTGAGGGCTAGTTTCAATTCATAATTGGCCTTGTAGGTTTTCACTAGTGATCTAATTTGCTTGTTGAGGCTAAGGAGGGAGTTTTTCCAATTTGGAATTTGTTCCTTTTTACCCTTGGACAACAGTTTCTTCCTTTTGCTGTAAAGCCTGTTGATAGAGGATGTCCAACAAACAGGGTTGTGTTTCCTTGAGGAGAAGGTTTTAGTTCTATTGGGTATGGTCCATTAAGCTGTACTGGTGCTTGTATATTGCATTGGCATACTGTTCAGCATAGTTGTCTGCATCCTCTTTGGGGGCCGGTGGTGTGAGTTACAGATACCCTCCCTTAGAAGGTTATAGTCAGGTTTTAAGAAGTTTTTTAGTTTGATTACAGCTGGGGGGTGGGATAGAAACTTCGAATGAGATAGTCTGTTGATCTGATCTCACCAGGGAAGAACATACTATGAGAGTGGTGCATCTGTCACCCATATTGGTGAGAACCAAGTCCAGAATGTTATCTCACCTTGTGGGGGATGAGACAAGCTGGTCTAGTGCGTTAGAATTGATGAAGTCAAGGAATCATTGAGAGAGTGCATTAGTGCAAGAATAGTTCACCCAGTCTATGGTGGGGTAGTTAAAGTCACCAAGAATCAGGGTGTTAGGGTGTACCTTGATGGAGTCAAGTAGATCCAGGTAAGAGGAGTGGGTGTCCTGAGTCATGGATGAGGTCTATAGCTAGCTATAACTTGCATGGGTGCCTTGTCAACTGTCAGTTGCACCTGGAGTAGTTCTGGTGTGTCATGCTGGCAAACTAGTCTGGAGGTGTGCCTGTCCTTAATGAACATAGAGACTCCACCACCCTTAGTCTTCCTGACCTCATTTTGGGGTTGGAATGTGTGGAATGAGATATAGTCTGGTAAGGCAGGGGTACTCTCCGCAGCCCTGAACCAAGTTTCCATGACCAGAACAGACATCAGCATCTTCCAGTGCAAGAAGAGCCTCCAGTGAGTCCATTTTCAGGTTAAGGCTCCTAGCGTGAAGCAGCATGACCTTCAATTTGCTTTTGGACAGATCTTTTATGCTGGAAGGTTTGTCTTTGGGGCACTGCCTAAAAAAGGCACAATGGGAGTGGTGAGAGGCTTGGCCAGGCTCCAGAAACCCAGTGATGACAGGTGAAGGCCATCTCTGGCAAAGCAATGAGGCATGTCGACCATGTCATCCCAGGCAGACAGATACTGGATCCCCTTGAAATGACACCAGAAACGAAGCCAATTGTTGAAGTCAATTATTTTTGTTGGTATTGTGGTATCATTCTTGGTGTAGGCTGGATGCTCCTTAGGGTTAGGGTCATATTTGCCTAGAACACATATTCTGAGAGTTCAAACATGTCTCTCTTCATATAGTCCAGGGAGGTACATCTCAAGTCATTCACATCAACATGGACAATGACACAGTCGTACTTGTACTTGTTGTGGAGAGACTTAAGTGCGTGTGTGATGTGGCAGATTCTGGCACCAGACAGACAACTGACTGTGACCTTCTCCTTGTCGAGCCTGGTGAGGGGGACATCAGTGTGCCTCACAATTGAGTCACCAATGACTAGTACATTTGGTTTATTGCTATGTCTTGTGGGCTGTGATGGTTTATTGTTTTGCGTTATGGGCTGTGTTTGTGAGACACTGGTGTGTTGTCTGCTGTGTGTGATGTGTTTGGTGTTGTGTGTGGAATGTTTGTGAGTGTGCTTTGGAGGTCTCTGCTGTTTAGGTAAGTTTTATTGAGGACCTTTGCATAGGTGTCTGTGTGTATTGTGCTGGGCTATGTGATGTGAGTGGTATGGTGTTTGTGCTGGCAATCTCCGCTTTGTCAGGAGTACTGACGTGAGAGACCATGGACTCCAGGTTACTGATGTACATGCATTTCTCACAGGTGGAAGAATTATGTGCTAGGAAAATAGTGTTGTAAGTGAACATGAGGCAGTTGCTACACTGTCTCAGTATGCCCATGTCAACCAGGCTAGCAGGAGAAACTGATGGGGATTGCCCAGACATACCACTCTTAATGCTTGGGTGGACTTATGGAGAAAGGGTTTTGATAAGGGTTTGTCCATAAGAGTGTAGACCACAAGAACCTTCTTAAATATAAAGTAACTAACCTGAAACACAAGTGCTAAAACCAAAGCTAAGATGCTTAGTATAACAGATAATTTAATCAGGCTACTAACAAGCAGTAATAAATGCAGCAGAATAAAATCACTCGAACACTTAAGAGCACACCGATGGAGATATTTTATAGCACAGTTTAATTTGTGAAAGAACTTTGTTATTTACTCGGTATGGGTTGTGAGTGACAGTTTTAAGCCTAGGTACTCACATTCGACATTTGGAATCATATTGCCTTTCAAGTCCCTAAGTGAGAGGTTGAGTATGGGAGGGGAGGCAAGTAACATAACATTAGATTTTATAAAATGTATTTAAAAAAATTGTTATTCTCTACCTACTGACACAGTTTTGTGAAACTTGATTGAAGGTGCTCTTGTAGGACTGAATGTAATTTATTGGCTTGAAGGAGTAATATATAATCTGCATATAGTATAAGATACAGACCTAGAAGGTTTTAAGTTATATCGTTAGCAAACAGAGAAAAGCAGTAGTCCTAGCACGAATCCTTGAGGAACTCCTGTATTGAGGATTCCTTCTGGGGAGAATTTGTTGAATAAATAAATACATTTGAAAAGGTGTGTCTAAGCAGATAATTTGAAAAACAGGTTATAGTATTGATTCTAGAACATAGCATTTTCAGTTTGAGCAAAATAAGTTTGTGGTTGGCAGTCTCAAAAGCCTGTGTTACATAAATGAAAACTCCATCTGTTATTGAACTGTTGTTCATATTACAGTAAATACTATTAGTAGCTGAGAGCAGAGCTATATAGATTCTAAAAGCATCACAGAACCCATATTGGCAATCTGTAAGTAGGTTATAGCTATTAATATGTTCCATAATTTGCATGTAAAAGACCTTTTCAAATATTTCAGTGATGGGACAAAGATTGGAAATTGGTTGGTTGTCTTTGAAGTCTTTTGGGGAGAAGCCTTTTTGTTGAGGAATGATAAAACAGTGTGTGACACCCCTGCACTTGCTCAGTAATCAAGGAGCCTCAATACTCGCCACTAGCACCAGTGAGGGATGTGCACATTGGGAAGATGACAAGTACACTCACAGTAAAGTACAATTTCCCTTAAGAGCACACAGAGATCACAGTCAGTCTGTGGCTGGTTTCTCCCTCTTTCTCCAGATCCTCAATAAAACTCCCCACTGGCACAGCTATAGGGTTAAGATCTCAGCTGAGTGGTCAAATCAAAACCTCCAGCACCCTCTCTGTCCAACCAGTGCTTTGTGTTCCTGCCCAAGTAGCTGACACATACACACACACTTTGAGATTTGATTTATATACAAACACACAGGCACTCCTTGGGAAGGCTGGCACAGGTTCACTAGCTATGCCCCATTCTGCCCAGACTATAAGGTAGTACCAGCTGCCACCAAACACTCTTTATCAGCTACTATAAGGCCCTTACAAAAGATGACCAATTCTACTGTGTAATGTTACTATTATCCAAATGGTAAGTGTGACCAAGACTAAGGCTATTTAGGAGTGGTCTATACAGTGTCACCAAATACATATGCAAGTACTCTAAGAACTTAAATATCTCTAAACAAACCAGCCACAATTAAAAGGTTTAAATATATTTAATAATAAATAATAAAAGAACAAGACAATACTCAATAACTCAGGACAGTAAATACATACTTCAGAATCACAGTAAATATTTTAAAACAACATTGCAGGACAGTCTCACATAAATACAGAAAACATCTAAACTAATCTTTACTATAATCCTATCTATATATAAAATAAACTATGCCTTAAATAACTTAGTTACAGAGCAAGGCAAATGCAAGTGCTGAATGATCCAAAGACAAATACAAAATGTACAGACTCACTCTCTGAGATAGTTCTTAAGTTACTATCAAACATTACTGCTTGGTTATCTCAGATTACATCATTCTTTGTCATCTCTGCCTTCAGTTCCCAGGCTAACAGAAACTTAAAAATTTAGCACCTCTGTGTCAAAAATACTTAGCTCTCAGATGTTTGCCTAGAACTGGAAGCCATAAAACAGTTAAACAGTTTTACATTTTGAAACCTGTAATTATTTCTGTTTCCAGACAATAGAAAGAACACCTAGCTGTAGACATTCTGCCTCCTAGCTGAGATAGACACCATCGTAAAACTCTTTGCTTTTCTTGAAGGTTTGCAAGTTAACTCTGTATGTTCCAGCCTTTACCATCAAAACATAAATTTGCATAGACATATAGTTTATACACATTTCTGCTCTTTTCCAGCTTGGTACACTGTGATTACATTCTTGAAGCTCAGTACAGAACATACAGTTCAACACACACTGCTGCAGCAGTAGTTTAATATACACATAACACATAGTTTTCTTACATTTGTAAGACAAGCATACAAATCATATTACTATTCACAAATGACATAAAATTATTTACAAAATTCCAGCTAGCTGGGCTGGCAGCCTCCACACAGTGTTTAATTGGAGATGGAATTATTTCAGAGATGAGAGAAAGCCTGAATGTATGAATAAGTGATTTTGCAATATGTTTTCCAGCTTTTCTAAGGAAAGTAGGGTAAAGTTTGCTGATTTTTTTTGATGATGATTTTAAGTTTTGCAAATGTTTCTTGGTTTTACTTTGTGAATGTCAGAGAAGTAAAATGTGGCAGCATTTCCTGTTAGTGGGCAGAATTGAATATGGGAGTCACAGACTGCTTCTATGGAATTATTTGCAGTGATAATGTTATTGGCTATTGTTTGTAATGAGGACAGTAGAAAAGGATTTGTAATCCACAGTAAAGTTGGTAACTGTGGGAACTATAGAAGGAGTGGGGCTAGTAGTATTACCTGCAAATTGTTTGATTTCCATCTGAAAAAGCTTAGGATTCCTACAGTTAATAGGCTATTTTGTCTTAGATATAATACTTTAGCTGCATGTTAGCTAGTCTGTTTTTTTTTTCATTAAGTTTAGGTATGTTTGGTGGAGCTGGTTGTCTAAATGAGAAATTTTCCAGGCTTTTCAGGCTTTGTCCCAGACCTGCATCATATTAATTAGTTTAATGTTAAGCCAAGGGCAGTAATGTCCTTTAAGCCTCCTTTGAGTGGTTGAGGAAAGTGCATTTTGAACCTCTAGGAGTATGGATGTAAAATAATTAATGGTTGTAGTAGCGTCTAACATGTTGTATATCAGTGTCCACTCTGTAGCTTGTAACACAGTATTAAGTCTTTGATTTTAATGGTTTACCCATTAAAATCTTGGGGAGGACTATAGGAGGTCTGAAGGACTAAGAGTATACTGAGTGGGCAGTGGTCACTGAAGTTGTTTGGAAAGATTTGAATTTCAGTACATTGTTCTTTAATTCTGGTTATTATTGGTCAGGTGTGGCATCATTGGCGGTATGAGGGTTTGGTCTTGTTGGAGCACTGAATAGTTGTTCCAGGTTATATTGATTCAGAGCCTTGTGCAGTTGCTTAGATTCATGGTTAGTATTATAATTGAAATCCATCCGGATGTTGGTGTTTTTAGGAATTTATTTGGATAGATTTCTAGGGTTGTTTTCTGGAGGAGTGATAGGGAGAAGGGTGGCAGAATACAGATTGATACTAAACTGAAGTGTGTGTGTGTGTGTGTTTTCCTATTGTTAAATGGACAGACACCCAATTTTGAACTGTCATTTGATGGATTAGAATTAGATGAAGAAATAATTTCAAAATTGGGCAATTGTTTTACAAGAATCATGACTCTTTCCGTATCTTTGATCCAGGTCTGTGATCTATGAATATGATATATTGATTTTGTATAACATTTGATGGGCAAAAGTTATCTTTTTCCAGGTTTCTGCCATTGCTACAATATGTGGCTGGGTGGTGATTAGCCATGTCTCAGTGTTTTTCCACTTGTTATTGATGTTACATGGGTTGAGGAAGACAATTCTAATCTATTTAGGCTTATATCCAGGGAACCCAGGAATGGAGTGGATATCACCTGAGGTAAGGAGTTCCTGGGCTTGGTAGAACAGTTTAGTACATAAATATTTAAGCCTTACTGATTAGATTGTTTTTTGGAACATGAACAGGGTGCAGTTTTCTGACATTTCTTTCCAAAGGTGAGAATCAAACCCTGTACCTTGTGTTGTGAGTCAAAAATCTTAACCATTATACCAAGCCCCAATCTGTTTCTGGTTAAGAAGTACAGAACTTCTATTTCTATTTCATTATGCCTGATCAGTAAAATCTGGCTAATACCCTTGCTTTATATTTGTTCATTCAAAGGTGACCTCCTAATGAATGACTATGTAGCTTCATTACTATAGTCCTATAAAGATTTGCTGTTATCAACCAATGAAAAATATGTTCCCTTTATTTATTTATTCTAAATAAGATGTCATAATGTCAAAGGAAAAAAACTTCAAATACCAATTCACGTAAGGTTCAGGTATGGCACCTTTTATTACTTGCAGCAAGGAGACAAAACATGCAGATACAGGATTTTGCCTAAATTACTAGTAGGCAGTATGCTTCTTTTATACAGTTCTATGAAATGTTACTTTTCTATGGTTGACATAGTTAGACACAGCTTTCTGTATTATTCTATAGAAAATGTTACTTAGATTTCCTGCTGACATGTCCAGATTTAAAACTCACTATGTGTTACATAGAAAATGTTACTTGGATTTCCTGCTGACATGACTGGATTTATGAAAAACATTTGAGAAAAACAACCTGGCCTTGGGGCTTTATTTTTAGCCCACTACAAACTTTCTATTCTTCAATTGTGCAGTTCTAATATATATGTGTTACATTTCAAGGTACATTTCTAGCTTAGGAACAAGTAATGCTGACTATGGTTTATATTTTCAAGCAGCCTTTGTTTTCATTATCAATAGCTTCAGCAGTTATATACTTTTCTCATAGCATAAGCAGAAAATCAATAACTCTTTGTTTAAATCTCATGACACTTGTAGAAATGAAACATCTATTATTATTTTCATGACATTAGCAGAAATCAAATGCTTTCCTGTTAATTTCCAAAGCATAAGCAGACCATAGCTGCTCATATGACATAACAGGATTGGAATGGAGCTTCTGCAGATTTATGCAGTGTGAACAGAATAAATGTATTAACCCTTTTTAAACTTCGAATGCACTAAGCACGCATATTATTAATACATATTTTTCTAACATTTCCCCCCTTCTAATACTTTTATTCTACTTTCAAAATAAGCATAAACAATTTTTTCTTCCCCTAACCTCTTCCTACTCAGGATTTGCAGTTAAGAGAGTCATTCAGTTTAAACTTATGAAAGCATTTTCAATTTTTCAACAATTCTTCAAGTTCAGCACCTTGGTATAAAGTTTCTGAAACTGACATGTCTATAAAGTCTTTAATCAGTCTTTTCATGCAGGGGATGCAGCAGCAAGCACATACCACCAGTAGGATCATTCCTACACATATGGCAATCAGGATGTTCATCAGGATACTGCCCCACCCCCCAAACAATCTCTGGAAAAAGTCCATCAATGGATTTGGTCCTGGTTTGGTCATAGCCGACACTTGCTGAATTACCTCAAGGTGATTGTCTATTTTGTGTTTGTGGTCAGGAATATACGAACAGCACTTCTCCTGGATTAAAGCACAAGTACCTCCTCTCACTGCTAGGGTGAAGTCGAGAGCCATGCGGTTTTGAAGCACTACAGTTCTCATGGCAGTTAGTTCATCAGTCACCAATTCTAGAGTGGAAAAGGTTGCATTGCTCATTATTTCGAGAAGTTTAGATAGTTTTCTCAGTTCCCAGATTGATTTTCATTGCTCCATATGCTGGCAGTATACCTGACCACGAGATGATGGTATCACCCAAGTCCATATGTAACAGTCCATTTTTCCCTATGCCCACAGTGTGATGGTTTTTCCAGCCCGCATTGATCTGTCCCACTGGATTGACAGGCTTCTTGAGTTCTCATTGAACATTTCGAATTTTCCCCTGAGGCAAAACTGCTGTGTGTCGTATGGCCGGAACCAGGTACCCAAATAACAACTGCCGGACCAATTCTCAGGTAACCACTTGTATGCTTTCCTACCACATACAAAATAAAAGTCCTCTACTTTGGTAGTAACTTTACTATGTCCTGGTTCTGAATGAAACATTTTTTGTCAACTATAATCAGTTGTTTATAGAGGTCAGCATTATGTCTTACTTCATCAGTTATCCTATGCATTAGTTCAAAAAATCAATCATAGGTTGTGTTGCAATAGGAACCTGTGTTATCAGTTTTATTGTAGCATCTATAGGGAACAGTCACATTGCAATTGCTCCAACCCACCTGAACTGCATCATTTTTGTAAAAACACACAGTCCCCTTCTGTCGAACAAGCAAGTGCAATGCTACTTTATCTTGTGATGTAACATCTGATGTATCATAGACTAAATTTTCCCAGGTCTTGTTGGCTCCTAGGGGGACTGAAGTTAACAATAACCCCCTGTATGCTGTTGGCAAAGCTGTGCAAATCCAGCAATTCGAGACATTGAAGGTCTCAGCATACACATATTTGATTGCCTGGTAAGTGTTGAAATTTGGGTGCCACTCTACGTGCAACTCTCCACGTTTATTCCATTCAGTTTGTGTGGCTGGGAAAAGGAATGGCCACAACAAAAAGATTATTGTCACTAGTACAGTTAACAGGATGATTATGCAATACTTCTGAGGAAATGGTTGTTCTGCATTCCTGTTTTCTCCGACTCTTCCGAGTAGTTTTATTTGGATTTTTCTGGATTCTATCATTTTTGCTTTTGACATGTGATCTTACTCTCTGCCCTAATAGGACCTTCAGCACCGATGGTTTCTTCACTGGGGTTGAGACGGATCAGTCCTATTGATCTGACCCCCCTTTGTAGCCAGACTTTGTGCTGAGGGCCCCGATGGAGAGGTAAGATTTTTGTCCAGTTCAAAGTTCTTAACTAGTTTGCAGTGCATCAGGTGCATCCACGAGGCTCGCTCTGTGATTTTGACTGCAGTAGGTGTCAAAAGAAGCACCTGGTATGGACCTTCCCACCTTGGTGACGTCCAATTTTTCTTTTTTATGGCCTTTATCCACACCCAGTCCCCTGGGATCACTGCCACTTCCGATGTTTCGGTTTGTTCTTTATCTGAAACAGAATTTGACTGCAACAGATGTTTAGAATTCAACAAATTTCTCATATATATTCAGCTAGTGTATAGTCAGCTTCCTGGTCTGCGGGCATGAGAAGTTTCCACTGAGGTGTATAATAAGCCCTTCCAAACAGTTTTTCAAAAGGAGTCAATCCTTTCGCAGTCGGAACAGTTCTCATGCTCAACAGTGCCAGGGGCAGACAATACACCCAGTTCTTTCCTGTCTCGGCTATTAATTTTCTTAATTTATTCTTTAATATTCCATTATGCCTCTCAACTAGCCCTGCAGATTGCGGATGGTATGCACAATGATTTTTTAAAAAAATACCAAAATGCTTACTTAATTGCTGTATGGTTTGGTTTACAAAGTGTGTACCGTTGTCACTGTAGATCCTTTCCGGAATGCCGAATCTAGGGATGATTTCTTTGACAAGAACTTTTGCTACTGTGGCTGCATCTGGATTTTTGGTTGGAAAGGCTTCCACCCATCTGGAAAACATATCTACAATGACAAGACAATACTTCTTATTTTCACATTTGTTCAATTCTATGAAATCCATACAGATAGTGTGAAACGGATATGGTGGTGTAGGGAAACTCCCTTGCTTGAGCTTTAACGCCCCTTGTGCATGATGTTTGTTGCAAATTTGGCACATCAAACAAAATTTTTTAGAGTAGTTTGTAAATCCGTACGTTGTGAACACCTGGTTCACCAGCTGTACCATCCCCCCTGTTGAGACATGGCATTGCCCATGGCTCAACAAAGCTGCATATCTAAACAAATTAGATGGTAGTATCGGTTTCCCTTCTTTAGAGATGTACAGCCCCTTTTTGAGAATTGCTCCTCGTTTTACCCATCTTTGTTTTTCAGCTTGCGTAGTGAGTGTCTGCATTGTCTTTAACATTTCTAAGTCTAAAATCTCAGAGGGTTGTAGTTCCTCATTTAAAAGAAATACTTCTGAAGCTGCTTGTTTTGCAGCTGTATCAGCTCTCGCATTACCTTTTGAAATCCTATTTTGTTGCTTGGTGTGAGCTGTTCATTTACAAATAGCTACTTTCTGAGGTAACTGAATAGATTCTAAAAGATCTAAAATAAACTGTGCATGATTGATGGGTTTGCCAGTAGATGTTATCATTCCTCGGTTTTTCCACTGTTGCGCAAAAACATGTACAGTAGAAAAAGCGTACTGGCTGTCAGTAAAAATGTTTACACATTTACCCTTTGCTAAGGTACATGCCCGTGTCAAGGCAATCAATTCTGCTGCCTGTGCAGATAAGTTGTGTGTTAAAGGTTTTGCTTCTATAATCTCAGTGTCAGAAACTACTGCATATCCTACTAGGTTCTGTCATGCAGGACCCCTTTTGCACGAACCATCCATGTAGTATGTCACCTCAGCATCATCCAAGGGGACATCAGTGAGATCTTTTCTAGGTAGTGTCTTTTGCTCAATCACCTGCAGGCAGCGGTGTGGTGTGCCATCTGCAGGGGTTGGGAGCAAGGTAGAAGGGTTCAAAGTCGCGCATTGTTCAATTGTCATGTGAGGTTGGCTCAACAATATAGTCATACAGGAAAGATGCCTAGCAGGGGAAAGATATCCTACCTTCTCTTGCAGTAAAATAATCGTGACTGCATGAGGCACTCTCAAAGTGAGAGGGTGGAATAAAACTACTGAGGCCGAAGCCTGTACTGCCATTGCAGCTGCAACTACTGCTTGTATACAGTGAGGTAAGGACCGTGCCACTGTAGGGTTACCAGCTGTCCCACTTTGTGAGGGACAGTCCCTCTTTGGACAGTAGTGTCCTGACAAAAAATTTTAAAAATTACAAATGTCCTGAGATTTTAGGACAAAATTATTTCCTATATTTTATGTAATAGTTGCATAAAACAGTTATTCTGTATCTAAAATACCTAAAAGCTATAAGAAACAGAATAAGCAATTAAAATGCTACAAGAATAAGCTTTTATTTAGGCACAAAAGTTAAGTTCTATCCTTTGTACTGACCGTGGGTATGTGTCGGCCTGTAAAATCTGATGTTTGTACCAAAAATGTCCCACTTTGGCTATATGAAAAGGTGGCAACCCTATGCCACTGGGTCTAGTTGTGATGAATAGTAAGCAATGGGGTGTTGCTTATCCCCATGCTGTTGCGTTAACACTGATGTCATATAACCTTGGTTACAATCTACAGTTTGGAAAAAACGTTTATGGTAGTTTGGTAATCCCAGAACTAATGAGGACGCTATTAACTGTTTCAGTTTGCAGAAAGCAGATTCTGCCTCTGGTGTCCATTGTAACAAATCCTGTGCTGCCATAGGCTTTTTATATATCAGGTCAGTCAGAGGTGCAGATTCCAAGGCATAGTTTGGAATCCAACTCCGGCAAAAATTAGTTGTACCCAGGAAGGACATAATTTCCTTCTTGGTAGTGGGTTTTGGTGCTTGCAAAATTGCTACTTTTCTGTCCTCATCTAATGTTCTACCTTCCTTGGATATCACATATCCTAGGTATTTGACTTGTTTTTTCCAAAGTTGCAGTTTATTTTTGTTTACCTTATGTCCTTCAGCGGCTAAAAATCGTAATAGCGCTATGGTATCTTCTTTGCAATCTTGCTGGGTGGGGGCCGCCAGCAAGATGTCATCAACATAAAGTAAAATCTGACTGCCTCTTGGTGGGGTAAATCCAGCCAAGGTGCTTGCCATTTCTTGTGAGACTATTGTTGGACTTTCACAATATCCCTGTGGTAGTCGCGTATATGCATACCTTTTCCCCTGAAATGTGAATGCAAACCAATACTGGCTGTCAGGGTGTATCGGCATCAAAAAGAATGCATTGCTGATATCTACCACAGAAAAATATTTCTGTTGAGGTTTTAAATCATTCAACAGTGTGTGTGGGTCTGGCACTGTAGGTGCCCTTGGTATTACTGCGTCATTTACAGCTTGTAAATCTTGGATCATATGCCATTCTCCATTTGCTTTTTTAACAGGAAATAAGGGTGCGTTACATGGTGAATCGGGAGATTCCACCAGCACCCCTTCCTTAAGTAAAGCTGCTATGATAGGTTTGATTCCTGCCTCTGCATCTTTTCTTAAGGGATACTGTCTTTTCTGTGGTCTAAATGCTGATTTTGGCGTGATAGTAACTAGTCCTGCTGTACGAATAAGTCCTACATCTGACTTTCCTGTTGACCAGAGAGTTTCTGGTATATTCTGTAAGGTATTCTCTTTCTCCTTTAATAGGAGTGCTAATCAGCTGTCCTTGCTAGACTGCAAGTGCACGGCTAGGTGGGTCTGAGTTATCCAGTTCAGCTTCTGTATTTGTATTCCCTGCTCTGACAGTTCTAATTCTGTCTGTTTCTCCCATCTCGTGACTTTTTCTCCTAGGTCTGCCCATTCTATGTTTTTGTCCTGGTTAAGCTAACATGTGGTAATCAATTAGATTTATAGAGTGCAAAGAACTCCTGGGGCAATGAACAGCTGGCTACTCTGTTCCCTTCTGTGTCCCAGTACAGGTTATGTAATATCAATCTGTTTGCATGATTTTTAAACAATTCTTGCTCATATTCCTTATCAGGTCCTGGTGTGTTACAATAATACAGGGTACAGTGCAACAGGTGTTGTTTATCAATGTCAAGGGAGGGGAACTTGCTGATGGCTACATTCATTAATTCTTCGGTCACAGTCCCTGGACCAGTCATAACCAAGTCCTGGCTGTACCAATAAAACATTTCACCCTCCGATTGCACTGCAAAGGTATCAATTTGTCACTGTGCTTCCATACTCTGCATGGTTGGGACTACTGCTATACCAAATAGTTGCATAAGGTCTCTGCCCAAGAGGTTTACTGGGCATTTTGCAGAAACAACAATTTTGCTTTTCTGAGTCAATCCTGAAACAGGATCAGTTATTGAAATGTTACAGGAGAGGGGCTCCCGGTACAGCTGTCCATTAGCTGCTTTTACCAATATGTAATCAGGTGACTCTGTGTTTTCTGGCAGTTTGGAGGGATGTATCAGGGTCCGTGATGCCCCTGAGTCACACAAGAATTTGACTTTCCTCCCTTCTACCAAGAGTGTAACTTCTGGTTTTGTGTCTGCTAAATAGAGTTCCAGGCTCAATAAAGCTAGGTCTAATATTTCATTTTCTTCATTGTCAGTAACTTCCTGCACTTCCTCTATTTCTTCTGTTACATCCTCTACTCCCTCTATCACATTCTCATTTGTCCTTTCTCCGCTATCCCCTTCTAGCGATTCCTGACTACCATATAGTCAGTCCTCACCCTCCTTGTCTTCCATGGTTGCCTTCTTGTTTTTCCTGCAATCCCTTGCCAAGTGTCCCTTTTTACCGCATTTGAAACATTCACCCCTTTTCTTTCGCCCTTCAAAGTCTTCTGATCGCTGATCAGATTGTTTGTTTCCCTGTGCATTTTTCTTGCCCTTTTTCCCGGACTGTACTACATAAACTTCTGCTCCATCTTCTACAGAAAATACTTGAGCTTTCTTTTTCTTTTTGCTATTAAAATGCCTTTCGGCATGCCTAGCATATTCAAGTAATGACTGTAACCTGCTTGTACGATGATCTACCATGTGTTTTGTAATAAAACTGCTTATGGGTGAAATACTGCCTTTTAAAAATGCATTTTTTAACTGGTGTTCATATGGGGAATCTTGTGTTTGATCTTCAGGAACCTGCATTCCACAGTGGTTATTAAAACATTCTAATAATCTGGCATAATATCGGTCAATAGTTTCACCTTCTTGTTGGATGCATTGGTTAATGCAAGTCCAGTCTGTCCTAGGCTTCCATTTTTCAGAGATGCGGTCTGTAAGACCTTTTACTCTGTTGTCTAGTTCTGCGCTGCTATGTGGGAGGGGTCTGTGTGCAGCGTCATGGGGATTCCAGTTGCTACTAATCATGTGCCAATCTGGCCCCACAATTTGTCTAACTACTTTTTCTACCACTTCTCTGTTTAAGTTATAACTCAGCCTCATTCCTTGTAAATCTTCTGAGAACTTTCTAAAATTAACTTTTGTATGGGGAATTCCCTCAGTGGCTTTCCGGACATCTTCCGGAGTCCAAGGTCTATACACTAAAATAGTTGGGTCCTGACCGTCTTGTCCTGCCTGAGGATTGGGTACTTCTATAAGTGGACATATTTCTTCTTCACTCATAGATCGTGAATTCTTAACCATTTGATATAACTCAATGCCTTCATTTGAGTTACCTGTCCATATTCGAGACCTGGTCCCGATGGGATCTCTAATAAATGGTTTTACTTTTGCAATGTCTCTATTTTCAGTGACAACAGGATATTGTGGGGGTGGACTAACCTGTTCACTTGCTTCATATTCTGGTAAGGGAGGCAGAGGGGCCGATGCTATTACTAAGTTATTGTCCTCCTTATCTAAAAACATTGTTTTTGAATTGTTGTTCTTTTGTTCCCTACGGTTTACTTCCTCAATCCACCTGTGTGCCTGAGGAATTCCTAATTGGCGTTGCCTTTTTACCCGACCTTTGGAATCGGTTTTGAGCTGTTTGACAAGTTTGATAAGAGAGGATTTTTCTAATTTTCCATCGAATTCATACTTATTAACCCATTTTGAATAGTATTTAATATTGTCAGCGCGCTGCGACTGCATGTATTTTGCGTCTTCGGTTAACGGAGGATTTTGGGGTCTTTTTGTGCAATTATTACCCATTTTGTTCTACCCTTTTTTTGATCATTACGTAACTTCTCTTATTTTTAACGTGGTACCATGGATTTTGTTATAGTCTCTTCAGAATGACTGCCTACCTATTCTATTTCTCCTGATCTATGACAAGACAGTAATCTTTTCTGTCCCTGACTGGTAAAATACAGTCTTGACAAAAACAATACAAATCTAGTCCCTGATCTAAAACAGAAAACAGAAAAAAGTAGATTCACCTTACCTGAGCCTACGTGATTGATCACCTGGTTCGTGGAGACCCGTCCTTCAGTAGCAGATCAGAAAGTGGCTGGCCTCTTTTGTACGACAATTCAGTCAGAGGGCTTTTCAAATAAGAAGAACCGATTTGGTTTCTTCCCCGTACGGTTTCAACCACCTGGCCCGTCTGATCCGAGGTGAAGTGAGGGTTCCGGACCGAAGGACCAATCTGTCAAAGGAAAAAACTTCAAACACCAATTCACGTAAGGTTCAGGTATGGCACCTTTTATTACTTGCAGCAAGGAGACAAAACATGCAGATACAGGATTTTGCCTAAATTACTAGTAGGCAGTATGCTTCTTTTATACAGTTCTATGAAATGTTACTTTTCTATGGTTGACGTAGTTAGACACAGCTTTCTGTATTATTCTATAGAAAATGTTACTTAGATTTCCTGCTGACATGTCCAGATTTAAAACTCACTATGTGTTACATAGAAAATGTTACTTGGATTTCCTGCTGACATGACTGGATTTATGAAAAACATTTGAGAAAAACAACCTGGCCTTGGGGCTTTATTTTTAGCCCACTACAAACGTTCTATTCTTCAATTGTGCAGTTGTAATATATATGTGTTACATTTCAAGGTACATTTCTAGCTTAGGTACAAGTAATGCTGACTACGGTTTATATTTTCAAGCAGCCTTTGTTTTCATTATCAATAGCTTCAGCAGTTATGTACTTTTCTCATAGCATAAGCAGAAAATCAATAACTCTTTGTTTAAATCTCATGACATTAGTAGAAATGAAACATCTATTATTATTTTCATGACATTAGCAGAAATCAAATGCTTTCCTGTTAATTTCCAAAGCATAAGCAGATCATAGCTGCTCATATGACATAACAGGATTGGAATGTAGCTTCTGCAGATTTATGCAGTGTGAAAAGAATAAATGTATGAACCCTTTTTAAACCTCGAATGCACTAAGCATCCATATTACTAATACATATTTTTCTAACACATAAAGAAGAAGATTTTAATTTAAAATAGGGGTAAGAAGTAATGGGATATCCAATTCAATATTTTCCTCTGCAACCTTGGTAATATTCTGTTTCTTTGCTTAAAGTATTACCTTCCAATTATGCCTTTGTAAGTCCATTAACTCGTGATCACTTCTCCAGTGATCTAACTCAAGGTGGAGGGCATAGCTTCTTCCCCCAAAATACTGGTACTGCAGCATCCTTTATATCTTTCATTGCAAAGGAAAGTTCTAAATGAAAATCACCTTTTATTATACTTTTTTTTGTGATCAGCACAGGCCCCTTGAGTGCTCTTTTTTCTTGTATGTTACTCTCTCTACTTTAATAGAAGTAGTACATCCCCTTACTTTCTTTTCTTTCCTTTCCCTATCACCCCCTCTACAAAGGGTAAATCAGAACAAATTTTATTGTAAGTATCACTTGCTTATTGTGTTACATGTACCTGTTGCAGAATAGTTTGCCTTTATATACAGTGTCTGATTTATAATAGCAGAAATAGGCTCAGAAGTCTGCCTTCTCCTGCTTACTTCACCCTTTGTTCTGAGGTTCTTCATTCAAGCACCTTTTTCATATTTTATCCTCTCCATTTCTGTGCTAACTGTTGTTGCAGGTTTCTGTGTATACTGCTGTCTTACACTGAGTTTCCTACCATTCATTTTCAGTCCTGTACTGATATGCAGTTTTGAATTTCTGTTGCTCTTTCATTGGGACATGCTTCTGATAACAAACAGGATAATTTTACTTTCCAACGTTAACCAAATTCTAGCTCATTTGTAAATTTGTTCTAAATCCCTTTTGATTTTGTTTCTGCATCTCTACATGAGTGTCGCTGCCTTGCTTCCCCTGATATAATTCTTATACTGAACTGGTGTATTAACTTGCCACACTGTGTCTATAAATTCTCCCTTCTCCTACACTTTAGGTTCATAGGTAGGTACTAGGCTATTGGTCCTAGGCCTATATAAGCCTAGCCAAAAAGGTACCCTGGCTTTCGCCACACAAAAAATTATTTTCCTGTGCCCCTGTTGAGCAGAGCCACAGAGGTGATTCCCGGGGTGAATTCCCTATTTCCCATCCAATCATCAAGATTTTTCTTGAAGAGTGCTAATGAGGAGCTTTGTTTGATATAGATAGGTAGTTTGTTCCAGAGTGTGGGAAGTCTTTGGGACAGGAATCTATCCTTCCAGCATGTTTTATTTATTGTAGTGACAAGGTTTAGGTCCCTAGAGTGTGTAGCTCAGAGAGATTGGGATTTCTTTAAGTGGAGCATGCCCAACAGCTCTGGGTTTGACATAGCTTTGTATGTTAGGCAGAGATCGTCTCTGAGTAGGTGATATGCGATGGAGTTTTCTGAGATGGTATGCATAGGGCATCTGTTTGAGGCCTTTAAACCTCTTTGTGAGGTATTTCTGCGGCCTTTCCAGTTGTTGTAGATGTCTTATGAGGTACATACCAAAAGGGTAGTTGTACTCTATAATGGGTCTAATAAGTGATGAGTAGAGGGGAATAATGACCTCTTTTGTCCTGGATGAGAAACCTTTTGTGATGAGGTGTGCTACATAGAAGGATTTCCTGACTACTGTGGCGATGTGATTATCAAAGGAGAGACTATTGTCTACCCTTGTCCCAAGGTCTCTTATTACACTTCCGGTGTTAAGTAGACACAGTGGCGGCTGGTGACTTCAAATTAAAAGAGGGCTGCAGGAGACAGCTGAATGAGTGGGGCCAATGGAAAGGGGTGTGGCCAACTAGAAAGGGGTGGAGGTATGCTCAAAACCACAACAACTGGAACTTTAATTAAATACGCTACCCTGGGTGCCAAACAGTCATTACAAGAGTCCAATCAAGACAAAATGAAGTGTAGAAGAAAAAAATATTTCAATGCATTGGCTACATGACAACTTACTTAATATAGGTTGTGAGGCATGAAAGAATATATTACTTTTTAAATACATTACTGGAATGCCAGTCAAAATCAAGTATAAAAAAACAAGCAGCACTCAACTCAAGCCACTACTCCTTGCACAGCAGTTCTAATTATAATTTATATTCAGCTTTATAAAATTACCAAGTAACATGCTGAAAGTAGCAATCTCTGTGATACCCCCACTTGTAAAAATGTTTCTTATCCAAAAAAGACCTGCTGCCTGACACAACTATCTACTTGTTTCATGGGGAAGACATGATCAAATTAAAAAAATGAACACCAAACAAGAAACAAGCTCAAGATAAATTGCTTAAAGGATTCCTGCACAAGTTATGGACCACACATGATAGATTGGCATTCTGTTTAGTTTACAGGTAAGCCTGCAAAGATGACTGCAAGTCTCCAACAAAAGATGACTGCAAGTCTCCAATAAATGTAATGAGCTTCTGAAAATACTGTAATCCTGTCCTTTTATTACAAATACTGTCATATGCATTTCAATACCCAAGGCTTATACATTATCTAGTTATGTATATATTCTCTGCATGGCAACAATGAAAAGGCTTTCAATGCTGGTAATTCTTTAACAGTATGCTTATTAGAACTTACTTGCATCTTACAATCTCCGACAAGCTTACCTGATGGTCATTAAATCATTGCTACTTAAACAGAGCAACAGGGCACTGTGACAGCATGCATTTCCTGAATAATAAGAAGCATAAATCAACAGTATAAAAATATGACAGAAAATCAGAACATTCTGCAAAATCAAGGACAGATGAAAAGCCATGGTCGTACTTGTGGTCTACCTTGGATGGGGGAATACTCTGCACACTTACACTGCATAACTGCTTCTTGCCTTCCTTGGACACATCCAGAGCCACTACAATGGGGAGTGGGGTGCAACAAGTATGTCACAATTTGAAATGTCTCTGGCTGACAGTGATGGCTCTGACACTCATACCTCTTAACTTTAGAGCAAGAAATCTGGACAAAGCCATACATAGAACTAGAAGTGGGACACAGACCCAAAAATAAGGTCAATTTTTAAATATTGCTCTTATTAACGTAGGTCTTGCATTAGTACGAATTTTCTGAAGGGTATGAAATCTGAAACTCAAATGTCTGTCATTATTTTCTAACTTCAATCTTTAATGATTTGCCACTAATTTGCCAGAAAACCACAATTTTATGAAAAACAAGCCAAAAATGTGATGCAAAAATATAAAGTTGTAACACAATACAGCTGGGAAACTGTCAAAAAAGGGACATATTTTTAATATTAACACTGTTAACTTGAGCAGCTAATAAAACAAGAGCATCTACATGCATTTCTGAAATAAATGTAATCTATAACTCTGATCATTACAGTTATATATAATTGTAAACCCTCCACGTTTTCTTCCAAAATTACCATTTTGAGAGGGATTATTAGGGGAGAGCAACATTCTGAGCCAAAATTGGGGACAATTGAGAGGTTTGGATATTCCTAATTCTACAAAGCGATTTGCACGTACCTCTCAACCTCTTAATGCAGGAAATCTGGATAAGGCCAAATATATTGGGGGAACATACAAACACTACTAAAAATTGCTCTTGTATAAACTTAAGACAGTTGATAAAATAACAGGTCTTGCATTAGCATGCATTTTTCTGAAGGTTATGACATCTGAAACTCAATGTCTGTCATTTAGTGACTTCATTCCTAAATGATTTGCTAGAAAACCACAAATGTTATGAGGAACAAACCAAAAATAAGAAGCAAATATCTATTCATTCTGCAAAAATATGGACAACTGAGAGGTATAGTTCAACCGGGGCTGTCTGAGTTTGCTACCCTCCCCCCCCTCACAAAACCATGGTCGAATGGAGCCTCCCCCCTGCAGCCATTCCAATGTCCCATTCCTTGGTTATTTTGCCCCATTTACCATAACCACTGTAATGTGCATACTGCTTTACTTCTGTGATGATTTAGATTTCATTTGAAAATTTTATTTTGCATTTTACAGCACAAACCCTAATAGATATATGTTAAACAAAGCAATGCAGTCTCAGCAATGAAAATAGACTTAGCATTAAAACTTATCTGCCCTTGATACTCATATGCATTGAAACAGCATTGAAACTCACATTTCAAGAAAATACATTTTGCCAGTGGCAGATAAAGATTAACGCTGGGCTGTTTTCAAAATCATAGGCCCCTTGAATATGAAACATACACATGCTCTTTGATACACCTTCCTGGCTGTATTACATTATATACCTTGTACAATACAGTACAGCTGTTAGAGGGCATTTTAAATGTATTGTTTTGAACATTTTTCCAGTAAACAATGAAACAAAATGCATGCACCAGTGACAAAACTGCCCAATTCAGAACATTTTCATCACAAAAAGTCTACTCAACCTTCTATAGTCCACCAATATCAGTAAATATGCACATTCTCTGAAGTAGTAAAATCCACATTAAAAAAATCTGTAACTAATAAAGAGGTTGCTGTTAGCAAACAACTTTATATGTCATTGTTTCATCTACAAATAAAGTGCCTGTTGCCCTTGAAGAATAAATTGCTTATGTTGCATGCATTAAAAAAATTATAAGCTAGTATTACCGCAATAGGGAATGGATAGCAAACTGATAACAGGTTCATAGTTACTAGGTATCTTTGCCAAAAAGGACTGTAGCATCCACCCCCTTTACAACACAGTGCAGTATCAGCAAAGCATCTATGTACTGTGGGAGTAGAACTCACAGCCTTCTGCATCAAAAGCAAGTACACTACTTGCTGTGCTATTAACAATGCAAGCAGACTTAGCATAAGCAGCACTAAACTTTTGTTCCCCTGCAGCTCTCAGCTCCTTGTAAAATCTACTCGACACTCAGCTGTATCTCTGAACTTTGCAGCACAAGAAATCTGGAAAAAGCCAAAATTTATGGGGGGGGGGGACAAAAGGCCAAAAACCAGGGACACATTTTAAACATTGCTTGTATAATGTTGCAAAGTTGCTAGAATAAAATGTTGTGTTACCACCATACATTTCATTGCCACGTCTTGAACCCAGGGGACCCTGTGCAAAACAGTCAGAGAAACATACCACTATGCCAAATCAGCTGAAACAGAGGAAAACAAACTTAAATGGCTACCATTTAATGAATTCAGTTCTCACCATAGCTGTCAACCTCTTAGCAAAAAACACCTGAAAAAAGCCAATAATGTGGGAATACAGCTGCCAAACATATTCAGTGATTTCAGCTCTCACCATAGCTCTCAACCTTAGCACAAAATACCTGGACAAGGCCAATAATGGGGGAATACAGTCCCAGAAATATGGGCAAATTTCAAATATCCATGTTATAAACTTAGACAATTGCTAGAATAAAAGGTTTTGTTTTACCATGTACTTTCTGAAGAATATGAAGTCTGAAATTCAAATGCCTGTTATTTTTAAACATTTGTTAACCAGGAAACTAGTCTGACTTGGAAAAAACAAAGCTAATTTTCAGCAGAGCAGGGAGAAACACTCCAGACACATCTTTGTAAGGGATGGGAGGACATGCAGACTCCACACAGAAGGCACCCCAGCTAAGAATCAAACCAGAGAAACTGGAGCTATTAGGCAACAATGCTACTAGTGCACCACTGCACTACAAACCTTTGCAAAGAAAAATGAAGATACAGAAACCATAGATTTTATGAGGAATAGAACAAATATGAGGCAAAAATCTGCAATTTTTTACAAATAGTGGTTGGTAGGGAATTCAGGTCCTTGCCACCTGCATCCAAGGTACAAGGCTGAAGCCCGAGTATCTCTACCCACTACTATGTGTTAACAAGGGCATTTCACACACACACACACACACACACACACACACACACACACACACACACACACACACACACACACGCACACACACACACACACCTCCATTACCTGTAAATGGGTCCGGAAGCAGCAAACCTCCACACACAAGGTCTGGAATCACTCGAAGCAGTACACCTCCACACACAAAGTCCAACTCCATTGTCTCGAAGCAGCAAACCTGCACTTGACTTAACGCTTCCCTGCAAGAGCTTAAAACTCAACTTACCTCTCTCCTGATTGGTCCTGTGCTTGAATCCCTGCTCACCTCCCTCCTGACTGGCTCTGTCTGCATATCAAGCAGTCCGGAGCTCCTCTGTTCTGTGTGGTTGTCTACTGCACAGATTCCTGGGCATCTGCGGGGCAGAAAATACCTTCTCTGTATCTGGACTGCTGACTCAGGCAGTCAGAGTTCACACAGATTCCTGGGCACCTGCAGGGCAGTCTGAGTGTGTCTGCGCATGCGTGGCAGTTCCGATACTCGTTAAAAATTTTTTTTTTTTAAATTTTATGTTTCACATTTTTTATTTCTTTTATTTCTAGATGGGAGGGCTGCAGTCCTGCAGTTCGATAGCACGAGCCGCCCCTGAGTAGACTATCACCTATATGGTAGCTCATGGGTACAGAGTTTTTACCAAAGGGGATGACAATGCACTTTTTGGCATTGAGCTTGAGGCCATGGCTTTGACACCAGGCATCTTTCTCCATGAGGCCCTTTTGTAGGATGTCCACATCGTTAGGAGTTTCAATTATGGCTCCTAGTCTGCAGTCATCTGTGAACTTGGTTAGCCAAAGACCTTCTGTGTTAGCCTGTACTTCAGAAAAGTAGATACCAAACAGGAGAGGACCCAGGACTGAACCCTGTGGTATTCCACTTATCACTGGTCTGAAGTCGGATTTGGAGTCTGCTACTTTCACAGTGTGGGTTCTGTCAGTGAGCCAGTTGGCAACCCATCTTGTGACATAGGGATTTATACCTAGTTTAGTGAGTTTATCTATAATTCCAGAGTGGGAGATGGTGTCAAAAGCCTTGGCGAGATCTAGATAGGCTGTGTGAACCACCTTACCCTCGTCTACGGCTTTGGTGACTGCTTCAAAGAAGTCTATCAGGTTTAGGAGACATGATCTGCCTTTTACAAACCCAAAATGGGTGGGGTCCAGAGTTTGGAGATTACCAATGTCTTTGTGTATAAGATCCATGATGATATGTTCCATGGCCTTGCAGACCAGGCTCATTAGGCTAATGAGGCGGTAGTTCCCAGGGTCCGTGATGGTTCCCCCTTTGTGGAGTGGGATAACCATCGCTGTGCGCCATTCAGTGGGCACAAAGCCTGAGGTGAGGCTATGATTGATCATGGTGCTTAGGTGGGGTGCCAGTTAATTCTGCAGTTCATGTATAACGCCGCCTTGGATGTTGTCAGGTACCATGGATGCTGTGTTCATGCCATTGGAGAGTGTGGTTTTTATCTGTACAGCCGTGATTACAGGAACTTTGCATTCTTCTGGTATAGAGATGGGCCCTTTAGAGGGTGAGCAGGGGATAAAGTTAGCACTGAACATACCTGCCAGGATGTTGGCAATATCAGTTGTTTCTGTATATTTAGTGCCATTGTGCTGTAACTCAGAGCAGATCTGAGTGTTGCCACTGAGATTCTTGACAAAACTATAGCATGCTTTGTGGTTGCCTTTAGAGTCAGTGGTGATTTTGTTTTCTTAACTAGATTTGGAGGATTTTATGAGGGATCTCAGCTTCTCACTGAGGCTGACCAGGAAGTTTCTCCAATCATGGGATTTTACTCTTTTTTGCAACAGTTTCTTTCTTCTGTTGTAGAGTTTGTTTATGGTAGAGGACCACCAGATTGGCTTTCTTTTTTTGGAGGATAGCATCTTGGTTCTGTTAGGAATAGCACGATCCATGCACTCATGTAAGTGCTTATAAAGTACATTTGTGTAGGCTTCAGCAGTCATACCTCTATTGTCCGTCTGCATGGGTGTCATGAAGTTTGCCACTTCTGTCTTAAGAAGTGTGAATTTGGCTTTGGAGAACTTTGTTATGGTGGTTTCCTTAATGGGGGGTAGAGGTGGGATGTGGATGTGTAGGGTGATTAGCTTATGGTCAGGTCTGACCAATGAAGGATTGACCTCTGGTGTGGAACACTGGTCACCCATGTTGGTAATGACCAGGCCTAGGATATTGCTGCCCCTGGTGGGGGTGTGGATAAGTTGATCCAAGGCACTGGAATTTATGAATTCCAGAAAATGTTGAGCAAAAGAGTTGGTACATGAGTAGTTTTCCCAGTTAATGGTAGGGTAGTTGAAATCACCCATTATTAGGGTGTTGGATTGTACCCTAATATTTTCCAGTGTATGAAGAAATGAGGAGTGGGAATCCTGGGGCATGGTGGGGGATCAGTAGCAAGTTACAATCTGGACTGCGGTCTTGCCCAGAGTTAGTTGCACTTGTATAATCTCAGATGCATTATGCTGAGCAACTAGCCTGGAGGTGTGGATATCCTTAATGAATAAGGACACGCTTCCACCTTTAGTGTTTTGGTCCAGGTTAGGTGGCCAAAAGGTTTGGTATGAATTATAGCCTGGTAATGCAGGGGCGCATTATGGAGCCTTGAACCAGGTCTCTGCCACTGCACAGATGTCGACGTTCTCCATTTTAAGGAGTGCCTCGAGTGAATGCATTTTGAGGGTTAGACTTCTAGCACTGAGTAGCATTGTCCTCAAATTTTGCTTGCTTGTACCTGTTAAGGTGGTGAATTTGTCATTTGAACCTTGCCTAAAAGAGGCACTATAGGGGTGGCAAGAGCCTTAGCCAGTATCCGGAATCCCAAGGGCAACAGGTGCAGGCCATCTCTGGCAAAGCATTGTGATCTGTCGATCATGTCATCCCAGGCAGACAGATACTGGATCCCCTTAGAATGACACCAGAAGCTTAGCCAATTGTTGAAGTCAATCATTTTGTCCTTGCACTGTGGTATCATTCTGGTTGATGGCAGGATGCTACTCAGGTCTAGGGTCATACCTGTCTGGGTTACAAGATCGGAGAGCTCCTCCATGTCTCTTTTCATGTAGTCCAGGGAGGTATGTCTCAGATCATTCACACCAACATGGACAATGACAGAGTCATATTTGTACTTGTTGTGGAGTGACCTGAGTGCGTGCATTATGTGGCGGATCCTGGCACCTGACAGGCAGCTGACAGTAACTTTCTCCTTGTTTAGCCTGGTGAGTGGAACATCAGTGTGCCTGACTATAGAGTCCACCTATGACTAGAGTGTTCGGTAAGTTGTTATGCCTTATGGGCTGTGGTTGAGTGGCACACTGAGTTTGTGGGCTATGTGTCATTTGGGTTGTGTTGGGAGGGTGGAGGTTGCTTGCATTTCTGCTTCGGAGATCTCTGTTGCTAGAGCAGATTTTTATTGAGAGCCTCTGTGAATGTAGGTGTGTGTTTGAGTTTCTATGTGTATGTTTTGGTGGTGTAGGTTTTGAGGGACAATGTGATGAGTGTGGTGTGGTGCAAGTGTTTACCTTCTCCTCTTGACTGTCTAGTCCAGTCATGGGTGAAGAGAGCTTTGCTTCCAGTTTGGCTATATAAGTGCATCTCTCACAGGTTGTAGTGTTGGGTGGTAGGAGGAGAGGATTGCCTGTGTACATGAGGCAATTGCTGCATTGCCCCAAGATGGCCAGATTCATCAGGTAGACAGGAGAAAACACCGGGAGCTGACCATTAGACATGCCTGGATAGGTGCTTATTTATTAAGTACTAAAAACTGTTTTCCTCTAGACAAGTGAGGAAAGTTGAGTGCTGTAGTAATTTGTAGCTTATTTAGTGCTTACAATGAGTTCTGAACAAGTGCTGAGCTTAAAGAAACCCTAGCTAAGCGGTGATGCATGACGTGTGTGTGTGTGTGTGTGTGTGTGTGTATATATATATATATATATATATATATATATATATATATATATATATATATATATATATTTTTTTTTTTTTTTAAAATATAACAGTAGCTGCTTAAAATGAAGAAAGTCATTTCCTAATATTAATCACAAAATAAATTGGTGACTACAACCACAGAATGCAACAGTTTTCCCAGAACTGTCCGAACTGAATGTCTACATGTGTAAAGGGATACTCTTTTCTGTCACTATCATGCATGAATGCATCTTACCTCCACCTTTTGGTTGTTAGTAATCTTATACTTGCACATTAGGTGAAGCTTGATAAGGGAAATCATGTTTCCAGAATATAGCTGACTTGAACCTCCCTTTTTTTTAAAACATAGCATATCTACATAAGACAGAGCCCCTCACTATCACTCTTCGAGAGGAACCTTGATGAGTGGATGGGTAACAGAAAGTTCACACCAGCAATCACACCAACAGCACTACTAGATAGGGGACAAGGGTACTAGCTGCTAGTACAAGGGTCTAGGGAACTTCTAAAGGGGCGGTGAATTTCGCACAATGTGGCTGGGCTAATATATGCCTTCGGGCAGATAGCCCAGTACCAACCTATGAACCTATGAACCTATTACTGGGAATTGGCACAGAGGTCTGACAGTTAACACAGAGGATTTAAGTGCTGAGCTGTTAATAAGCTGTTTCCTGCACTCAAACGTACAGTGTTTGATTCCTTCCACCTCCTCTGCTTGTTTATTGTGTGAGTTTAAGCAAACCATTTCACCAGACAATGCTTTGCGGCTGCCTCTGAAAAGGAACATTTGAGTTCAGTGGACTTCCCTAGCTAAAATGTGAACAAAGTTAATATAGTACATTTTACAAGTGGATTGTAACACAGTAACACAGGGATGACTCAATTATCCTAGCTGTAGTTATGAAACATGCCATAGGAACTAAATCTAAAACACGCTTTGCAGTTTCACATTTGTCAGAAACATTATCTTTGGTCATCATCAGCAGCAGCAGCCTCCTTTCCCCATTTTTTTCTACATGGAGTCGGGGTATCGTGTTAACTGTCTCCAACTCTTTCGCTTTAGAGCCACACTCCCACCTTCTTCAGCACTCATGCCTGACTGTCGAGATCTTCTTTCGCACAATCCATCTACCTTTGCTGGACGTCCTCACTTCATCTTACTCTCTTCCTGTCTGTCCCAAATCTTTCTCACCAGATTGTTTTCTGCTTTTCTGCACATATCCAAACCACTGTAATCTGTTCTTGTTGATCTTTTCTGCAATTGGAGCTACTTTGGCTTCTGCTCTTATGTCCCCATTTCTTCATCTGTCCCACAGTGTGCATCCTACCACCTTTCTCAGGCACTTCATTTCCATCACCTCTCACTTCTTCAACTGTTCTGCCTTTACTGCCAAGTTTCTGTACCATACAGTAGTACTGATCGCACCACTGTCTTGTACATCTTACTTTTCAGCTTCTTTGGCATTCTTCTGTTATAGACTACACCTGATACTCTATACCAATTGGCTGCAGCCCCTCTAATTCTAGCTTTGACCTCGTCATTCAGACTTCCCATTCTCTTCAATCACCCCTTCCAGATACTTGAAGCTGTTTACCTGTTTGACTATCTTCTCTTCTATTTCTATTCTCAGCTTCTTCTGATTTCCCCAGTTTGCTGCCATTACCACAGTCTTATCTGTACTTAGTTTCATTCCATGTGCCTTCCGTTTTGCATTCCATTCTCCTATCTTTTGCTGAAGTTCTAGCTCAGAGTCTGCTTGTAATGCCACATCATCTGCATACAGCAATTTGTTGCTCAATCCCCTTCGAACTGTTTGCTAATGTAGTCCTTCACCTGTATGAACAGCAGTGGGCTCAGAACAGAATCCTGGTGTACTCCTACTCCCACTGGGAACCCCTCTGTGAGGCAAAATACTGCTCTTACTTGAGTCATTGGGTCCTTGTACATAGCCTGCACTAATTTTACCAATGTTTCTGAGACTGAAAACCACCGCAGTACTGCCCAGATCAGCTTTCATGGCACCTTGTCATATGCTTTCTCCAAGCCTAGGAATGCCCAGTGAGACTCTCTCCTCATCTCTAGCTTCTTCTTAAGTTTCTGACTCACTGCAAACATCGGGTCAGTTATGCTGCATCCTGATCTGAATCTGAACTGCTCATCTCCCATCTTATATATAGACTACTCTGCATATCCATTTATCAATCAGCCTCTCCAGAACTTTCATGCAGTGTGATAGGAGTTTGATGCTGCTGTACTGCCCACAGTTGTGGATGTCCCCTTTGTTCATGTACACCGGCATGAGTATGCTTATTCACCAGTCATCTGGGATACGTATTTGTCTTCACACTACTATTCGTACCCTCAGGAGCCATTTCTCCCCATCTCACCCAGCATCCTTATCATATCTGCTGTGACCTCATCTGAGCCTGCTGCTTTCCCTGACTCCATTTTTCTTTAGTGCTGTTCTTACTTCTTCTAGGGTGGGCTCCCCTTCTTCTCTCATTGTAGTTTGTTTATGGGGCAGTACAGCTTCTGTGAGGTTTTCTTCATTCAGAAGCTGCTGGAAATTTTCCTTCCATCTGCCTTTGAAGTCCTGTGGACTAGTGAGTTGCCTATATAGTTTCTTTGTGCCACTTACTGAGTCACTTTCCAGAAGCTGGTTGAGTGCCTCCGATACCCTATTCTTTGATATTGCAACTTCTTTCTTAGCTTCTTTGTTAGCCAACCAGTAGTCCATCCTAGCCTGATTAGTCTTTTCTATCTCCCAGTTCTTCCTGCACTCCTTCTTTCTTTTGATGACTTCCTGGACTTCTGCATTCCACCACCAGCTTTCCTTATCTAGCTCATTTCCATACCTGGCTAGGCCACCTATCTTTTCTGTAGTCCTAATACATGCTGTTTTTTGGTGCTACCATTATTGTTCAATTCCACCTATTTCCTCCTCTTTTGGGGTGATAGTGTGCTGAGTAATTCCTTGAACTGTTGTACTTTCTCTCCAATCAACTTCCAGGTCTTCAGCCCGGTCTCTGTTGGCCTTAGAACCTTCTCTGACCACTGCTTGCAGCTGATTGTGGCAACTAGTGGTTTATGCTGCGGGCTAACTGTTTCACTGGGTTGATTTACAATCATGGACTCTACCCCAGTGCCTTTTCCTTACTAGGAGGAAGTCTACTCAAGTTGCATCTTGGCTACTCTTGTATGTGATCTTGTGACTGTCTCTTTCTGAACCATGTGTTGGCTACTATCAAGCCATTTGCCAGACAGAAGTCTAGAATGGCTTCTCCTTCTTTATTCCTGTTGCCACACCCATGTGGACCCAGGCAGTCCTCATATCCTGTTCTGTCTGTCCTGTTATGTGCATTCTGGTCACCCATTATCAACACTAATTCATGTTGTCCTTTTTTATCTAGTAGGTCCTGCAACTGCTGTCTGAATGCACTCTTTTCTACATGATCACAATCCTGCTGTGGGGCATAGGCTGAGATTATGACTACTGCCCTATCATTACACTGGAGTCTGATTGCCATGAGTCTGTCATTAATTCTTATGGTATCCATCACTGCCTTCAGAAGCCTCTCTCTTAGTCTCACCACAATTTCTACACCATTTCTTCCCCTCCTGAGTAATAAAGTCTGGATCCCAAGCCAAGTGGCTTTGCTGCACTGCCCTTCCATCTCATTTGTCTCTTGGATACATAGGATGTCCAGCCTCCTCCATATCATCATGTCATCCACTTCCAAGCTGTGTCCTGTCAGTGAACCTACATTAAGCGTAACAATTCTCAGTTCTTGTTTGGCAGGCTGGTTGGTTTTACATCCAGCTTTGGCTCAATAGAGTTATCCCAGGTTATCCGGTCGGTGTCTAGTTGCCCAGCCAAATCATTATCTTCAGTGTTAGTAACAAAAAACAACATGACCCCCTCCATCTACATTTGTAACATATTAACATGTTACTGTTTTTTTTTTAATTCTTCCAAAATATTTTACTTTCCTTGCTGTAATTTTATCCTTAGAAATATACAATTCATTCTTAAACACCATGTCATTAACTAATAACTGTTTTGCTTAATTTACTGGCATATCAGAGGTTTTTTTTTTTTGGATCACTTTGCAATACCTAGTTTTCTTATTCTATAGGTTCATATTAGTAGGCTAATGATCACAATGGCCTTTTTAAGCCTAGCCATGCATCCCAAATCTCTGACAAGTTCTATATGACTAATCTCTTTTAAACTTGTCTACTGCTAAAATTTCTAACATTTTGCTTTGCTGTTGCTATCTGGTTTAAGCCAGAGCTTTGAAATATGCTTTAAGTTAATTATATTAGAAGTAGATTTATATACATTAAATGATCAAGTATGATGTTTTATTATATCCTACTGGTTATAAAGTTATTTCTTAAATTTATCATAGTCCACAAAATTAGTCTCATCCATGCCTAAGTGCATTTTGCAGTGCCTCTCCTGTCAGCTGGGATGACATGATTTTTCCCAGTTCTGCTCAGATTAATTTCTCTGTGGTGGCATTGTGATTAAATGTCACAAATATGATTCTAGGCCACCCACCCTGATTAGTTTCATGAGAGGCAGCATGGTTTTGGGTTGGCAGCCATGTTAGCCAACATAATCTGCTTTTGATATAGCATTACTTGCTTTTGGTTAGTCTCTATCTTTATTGTAGTCATTCTTCCATGGTTGTGGATATCAGTTAACCATGCCATAAGCACAACAGTGATAGTATCTGAGGAATTTGCATTCCAAATATGGCCTTTATTTGACAGCAGCAGTGTTGCAAGGAACTAAAAATGCGTAAGTCTATGGCCAACTGCCCATATATACACACCACTAGTGTAAATCCAAAAAGAGACTGGATGCAGAACTATAGAAACAGAGGCTTGTTCAGTACTCAGTCAAACCAAAATATTATCCCACATGGCTTTTGCAGAGTAAGTTAAAAGAGACCTTGTCTTAGTTACTTCTCAACAGTGTCCAGTCAATTCATTCCCTCCAGGACATAGGCTGTCTTGAAAAGAAAAGTCTAAAGCTGCAGACTTCTCCCAGGTCCATCTTATAACTCTATAAGCAAGCATTCTCAAATTATACTCCAAAGCATATCCCTGACTGGGCTTTCTCACTCTACACTTCTTTGTGTTTCTTCACACACACTTCAATATAAGGACGTAGCTTCCTGTTTCCCGTATGCAGCCTACACTCATATACACAACAATAATTTGCAATTAGTGGCTTGCTATCTTGCTAATGCAGAGATTTCTTGACAAGAATATTCCCACATTCATTTTAAAGGCGCATCATACATTCTCAGTAACCAGTATGTGACCCAATATAGAATGAAATGTTAATCTGCTGACACAATTGAGAAGTATGGCTTAATGCAACAGTGAAAAGAAAAATATACTGTTTACATGAACCAGATGTTTTCATTTGTAAATTGTCCTTCATTTAAGCCAACTGTTTTCTGAAGAGAACTGTATTGTTTGTTAAATGAGCTGTTATGGTAGAAACCACTGGAAGCTATATATGAAAAATGTCTAATTAAGAATTAAAAAGCAAAGATGTGTGCAGTGTGTGAAAGCCCTAATCAAGAGTGAAATGTTACAAACCACTGAATGTTACTAGGTGGTGTCTGAAGTAAAGTATATACAGCACTGAATTTTACTAGGTGCTGTCTGAGGAGGTGTACATGTCACTGAATTTTATTACGTGACATAAATGACAAAGTGTATTACTTCATACAATACTAATTGTACTTGGCTCTGTAGGAACTGTTGCAAGCATCCTGTGGTAATCTATATGAGATGATAACCATTTCAGATTCAGAGACTCAGAAGCACAAATCTCAGACAGTAAGATTTAATGAACAAAAACTGGGCTTGCAAATACTAAGTCCAAGATCACTGTATCCTTTTCCCTGAGGTATGGAGATCTCATAGTAATTATATATAAATTGGTGTGGAAGGTGCAGCACCACATCGGGCTGGCTTGCCCCCACACACATAAAAAGTCACTTGAAAGAAGAACAGTAATTTCTGATATTTCTTTTTCTCCTCCTGTTTCACTTCTAATTAAATAATGCTGGAGCTCACAACTGCACTCAGAATTACAATAGAGATCTGCATGAGGCAGCTAAGTAAAAATCTGGTCTTCATTAGTAACCAGTTCTTAATAACAAGGAATTGGTATGTCTAGAAGAATATTCCCTTGTGCCCATAGGGTAGCTTGCAATAAAAGTGGATCTTTGTAGTAGTTAAAATATAACCCTGAGAAAGGAAGTTTTCTGCTGGCATTTCACTAAAGATTTGAAACAAAAGGATTGTGTAATAAACTGGCTCTACCAAAACCTTGGTGATGTTTTCTGAAACTAAAGTCAATATAATGTGCTGATTCTAAAAGCAAAAACTTATTGACAGAAAAAAGGGGTTAATTGCTGAGTAATACAAGAAAGACCTGCTGAGTATTGGGAGGTTGACATGATGGTTAAAGTGTTCACCAAAGCCGTAGACAAGGGTAAGGTGGTTCACACAGCCTATCTAGATCTTGCCAAGACTTTCAACACCATCCCCCACTCTGGAATTATAGATAAACTCACTAAACTAGGTATAAATCCCTATGTCACAAGATGGGTTGCCAACTGGCTCACTGACAGAACACACACTGTGAAAGTAGCAGACTCCAAATCCGACTTCAGACCAGTGACAAATGGAGTACCACAGGGTTCAGTCCTGGGTCCTCTCCTGTTTGGTATCTACTTCTCTGAAGTACAGGCTAACACAGAAGGTCTTTGGCTAACAAAGTTTGCAGATGACTGCAAACTAGGAGCCATAATCGAAACTCCTAATGATGTGGACATCCTACAAAAAGGCCTCACTGAAACAGATGCCTGGTGTCAAAGCCATGGCTTCAAGCGCAATGCCAAAAAGTGCATTGTCATCCCCTTTGGTAAAAACTCTGTACCCATGAACTACAACATAGGCGGTAGTGTACTTAACACTGAAAGTGTGATAAGAGACCTTGGGACACAGGTGGACAGTAGTCTCTCCTTTGATAATCACATTGCCACAGTAGTCAGGAAATCCTTCTATGTGGCACACCTCATCACAAAAGGTTTCTCATCCAGAAAAAAAGAGGTCATTGTTCCCCTCTACTCATCACTCATTAGACCCATTATAGAGTACAATGCCCCTTTTGGTATGTACCTCACAAGACATTTACAACAACTTGAAAGGCCGCAGAAATACCTCACAAAGAAGATTACCGGCCTCAAACAGATGCCCTACGCAGACCATCTAAAAAAACTCCAGCTTTACTCCATCGCATATCGCCTACTCAGAGGTGGTCTCTGCCTAACATACAAAGCTATGTCAAACCCAGAGCTGTTGGACATGCTCCACTTAAAGAAATCCCAATCCCTCCGAGCTACACACTCTAGAGACCTAAACCTTGTCACCACATTAAACAGAACATGCCGGAGGGATAGATTCCTGTCCCAGAGACTTCCCATACTCTGGAATAAACTACCTATCTATATCAAACAAAGCTCCTCATTAGCACTCTTCAAGAAAAATCTTGATGACTGGATGGGAAATAGGAAATTCACCCTGGGGATCACCTCTGTGGCTCTGCTCGACAGTGGCACAGGAAAATAATTTTCTTGGGTGGCAAAAGCCAGGGTTCCTTTTTGGCTGGGCTTGTATAGGCCCCAGGACCAATAGCCTAGTACCTACCTAAACCTATGAACCTATGAACCTTACAGACACAAGGCACAGGGTTTGATACTCATCTGGGGTAATTGTCTTTGCTTAAAATGGCCCACAAGGGCAGTTAGCCTAGTACTAATCTATGACCCTAAAACCCATTGACAGAGAAAGGGTGGTTCATCATTGTATAAGGCAAGCAAGAGGGATTAATTCTAAAGGTTAATGCTGTGAGAGTGAAACGGCAGTGGGGGATCACTGCTGTCTAAAGTAACAAAAAAAACTTTTGTGAAAACATGGAGAAACTGGCTGTGACCTGCCTGCACTGAAAAATGACAGGCGAAACAAGCAATAAGCAAAACTGTATCTGTGCTATTATCTAGACAAAGAGAAAGTGTTAAGCTCTGATGAGATGCAGCAAGGCTGGTTGAAAAAGAATGTAGTGCATGGAGAACCCCAATTATGCTTAAAATATCTAAATGATATCTTGGTTTGTACTGTTATAGCTCAAGACCCAACCTTAACAATGCTTAGAAGGGAAGTACCCTATACACATTGTTAACGTTGGGTGTGGAGTAAAGGCAGATAGTGCTGAACAGAAAACAGCAGCAGCAGCAGGCCATGAAACAGCTTTGTTTCAACTTCCATTCTGTCTATTGTCTGTTAAAGTACATTGGTTGCAACTGCTTCCCTTACAAAGTGAATACATCAGATGTTAACCACCTCCCACTGCTTTACTGGCTTTCAAAGCTGACATAACCCTTTACAGTTTTTATACTGTACTTTTGATTTTTTTTTTGTTATTAAAACATACAAACTAGAACATGCACAAAAGGCAATGGAACTTGTCACAAGAAATTTACTGGTGCAACAAAAGGCGAACCATGAGAAAGTAAATGAGACCCTGTCTCTCACTCACACACACAAGCACATAAAAATGCTATGTAATTGCAAATGATGAAGTCAGAGCATTAACTGAGAGTGTAGGAATGCTAATACAGCCAGGAAGCATCTTCTCCAAACAGAGAAAATCAGCAGCAATTTTGGAATAGATGATTTCTGAAACTGAAAAGAAAACGGCAGAAAGTTTTACAAGGCTGTTGGCTGAACTTAACAAGCAAAAGGGGTGGCAAAATAAAACAGAGGCATGATTGGCTTGTCCAAAAGACTCTCCAAACTTTCCATACAAGTGGAAACAGTAAAACCAAAGTAATCCTGAAAATGTTAACTCAAATAACATCAAAAACTAAAAGGAAAAGAACAGAGTGACCTGGTATGAACAACTGAAATACAAAACTGGTCAGTTTTAGATTAAATGTGACATTGAGTATTTACAAGAGTGAAAAGGAAAACTATGGCAGGAGATACAAAAAGATTAACAAAACCCTGCTTGACCTAAAAACAAAATATAATATGCAAGCCATGAATGAATTCCTAAAGACGTAACTCCAAGATACTGCAGTGTTCATAACAGCAATGAAGTAGTTCAGCCTATACAGCTAAAGAAGTCTGGCAGTATAAAAGAAACACACAAGTGGCTTTCAATAATGAGAAGCTCAAAAAAAAAAAAAAATATATATATATATATATATATGTATATATATATATATAATATATATATATATATATATATATATATATATATATATATATATATATATATATATATATATATATATATATATATATATATATATATATATATATATATATATATATATATATATATATATATATATATATAATATATATATATATATATGCACACACACACACACACACACACACACACACACACACACACACACACACACACACACACACACACACACACAGTATACATGTGTGTACATATACATATATGTATGTGTAGATAGACAAAAACATGCAAGGATGCAATAATTGTGACCTAAGCGCATTTAATCGACACATCCAAATGCTAAAATGAAAATGCCAGTAGAAAGGAAAACCTTATTAAAATGCTACAGAAAGAAAAGAAAAGGCTGTGCTTCAAAATGAAAGAACAATTTGAGTATCCTTGAGCAAACCACTACCTGTTAAAATTTGGAGGCTGATAAATGCAAAGCAATTTGAGTGATTTGAATGAGTAATCAGAGCATAAATTAAAACAATGTCTCACATGCTAAGATGATGCAGGAGGGTCATATTGCTGTGGCAACTGTACAATAAGAAAGTGATTTTCTCAGGCAGAAGGAAGGCAAAGAGACAACTGATATGGAAAGTGGCAGGGATGCACAGAGCCTAAAAAACATGGAGCATGGAGATCATAAATGTCACAGGTTTTGAACCTAAGCTGCAGACACAGGTCTGTCATTTAATTCTTGTAGTAACATAAATACAAATGAACATAACATTCTGAATCTGTTCTCAACAACCTTGAATGAGCCTGAGAGAAAAGTCAGCACACTAAATGGCTGTTTGCTATGCTTTTTCTATATGTGATATATTGTCAGGATAATTTGTGATAGACATAGTTGTCGGGAGAAGATGCACCTGTGCCAATTAACATGTGGCACAGATGGAATCTGGCTAACTCATGGTGGTCATCTCCACAGGCCTGAACTGGGTGGTCATATGGAATAGTGTCCCCTAACGCTGCTGTGGGGGCTGTGGAACTATAAGGTCAGAGTGCAATATACACACACACGTCTTTAGAAGAGGAGGTCATGCCCCTTCAATAAATCAAAGAAATTCAGAAAAAGGAGGGCAAATAGATGTTTCTTCTTAATGGAGAAGGACTATTTGATAGTGCAGAGACATTTGCCCATTGAAAGAGTGACAAAAAGACTGATGAGGTAACAGACCAGAACTTGGGTAACAGAAAACTGTGGAGGCAACTAGAAAACCTTGGCCTTTGATCTGTCATCCTATAGTAAGTTATTATATGCTGAGTGAGAGACTGAACTACAATAAATAGCAAAATTAATTTGTGTTGTTTGAAAAAAACACATAACTGAAATGGTTCACTGAGACATTGCAAAAATATATTCTTAAATGTTTAAAGTAAAGCTGAATATTTTATTTTACAAATTTACAAATGCAGACTCTGTGTGTTACATGAAAGCTAATAACAAGTTCTAACTGTGAGAGTTTTCTCTCATTAAAGGATCTAGGCTAGTAAGGAAGGAGGTGTTAAGGCAAAATGGTGAACAGAGCTAAGCATGTAGTCTCACAGAGTTAATCATGCCCCAAAAAATTACAATGTCCTCTGGTATGTCCTTTTCCCAATTTTGTGTTACTTTGTATTGCTGACACTAGGAGTCCAGCATGCAGCTAAAGTCTGCTTTACTTAGAAGTGGCAGGCAGTTAACTTTACTGTAATCACTCCTTTTATCCGTATACTGTGCTACTTTGTGTTGTTCCTCATTCAAGTCTAGAATACATCTAACACAGCTGAGGTCTAAACTATGGAATTTCCTAGCTGACAATAACCCTGGACTGCCCTCACACTCAACTGTTATTAATCAATAATCCATGAATGGGTGTGCATATATCAGGATTTACCCACTGTTGGTATAGATTGCTCATGAGCCTGAGTAATTAAACAAAGCCAGCCGTGGGTAAATCCTTATATACCCACACCCAGGAGTGGATTATTTCGATTGTACAATGACATTATTTAAAAAAGAAATTGCTTTGCTTTTTAAATAATGTCTTTATATAAGGGGTGAAGTGTTTTTTCATGTTTTTTCTTCTTTACTGATGTACTGAGCATGTGTATGGGACTTGCCTCCCCTTGCTTGCTCAGTACATCAGTGCAGTGCAGGAGAAGTAATGGGGAAAAGAGAATCTCCATTGCTGCTTTTTTCTGTTGAGGTTTTATGAAGGAGAGCACAGAAGTAAAAGGAAAGTCAGGCATATTTCCGTTTCTTTATTTTTGAGAACATACCTGATTTTTGTTTTGTTTTGTTCTGTCCCACAGCATATTCCAGTAGAAAGTCTGTTTGCTCAATAGTACTTCAGCGGCTGGATTTTATTCAATTGGTATATATTTGATTTACAACAGGCATGCTGATTGGGCTGTCCAATCAGCGTGCTCATTTTGAATACAAATGAGGCATCATTATATAATACACAATAACAGAGTTGTAACTAATATATTTGTGGCACTACAAACAGTAGAACATTTAAGTAGCTGAAGTTCTGTTAGAGTAAGGACATAGTGATTCTGTGCACTTGGGGGCTGACTAAAAAGGCAGCGCAGCAGAAGAAAACAAAATGGAATAAACCAGTACTGGAAAATGCAGCTCAGTCAAACATTTAAATGGTTTTATCTTGATTCAACTTGTTTGACTGAGCTGCATTTTCCAGTACTGGTTTATTCCATTTTGTTTTCTTCTGCTGCGCTGCCTTTTTAGTGAGATTCCTGGTTTGTTGGTGTTTCTTTTACACACTTGGGGGCTGAAGTATCATTTTTTTCTGCTACTTATTTACTTAGAGCTAGCATATTCATGAGGAATTATACCCTGTTATTGCCTCCATTGAATGCTGTTTTTTTTTAAATTTCTCCAAGTCTTTGGGGTTTCTAATACCATGACAGGAATGGACCCCGTTCCTAAGTTAAAGCATGATTAAAGTTCATGAAATTAGTATTGTTTCAATCTTTGATGTTAGCCAGAAGTGTTCTTTGTAGTAACCACAATGTGCCCAGTACTGACTCCTTCTGCAATTCATATGGAATTACATGTATTGATAACATATCTAAGTATGATTGTAAATTGTTTTTTATAAGACCCATTGCTCCTACTACCATTGGGACTGTCTGGGTATCCTTCTTCCACATTGCCATTGTTTCTGCCTGCAAATCCTGGTATTTTATGACTTCGTGTCTCTCTGTGTAAAACACTGTAGTCAGTGAGTGTAGCAATTTCAATGATCAATGCTACTTTTGTCTTCTTTTCACGACTACTATATCCTATATCTAGTTTTTTCGCATCTGTTTTTAAGAACTGTTGGTAATGGGTGATCCCATGTGATATAAACTTCATTATTTTGTATAATGATTTGTGGCTCGTGTTTCCAATGTTTTTCAGCTACTTTATTATTTTAATGTTTGCACAATCCCCAGTGCAACAGTCTTGCCACATTATTATGCATTTCAGTATATAGTCCTTCTGCCATTAGTATGTCACAACCAGCAACAAGGTGTGCAACTGTTTCCAATTCTATTTTATAAAACCTACATTGTCTGTTTCTTTCACATGTTCAATGGACTTTGTAAACCAACGTATATGTACTCCACTGTCTTGGGCCGGCAATAGTAACCTTTCATCTTTTGATTTAAATTCACCTCTCCTTAACTATTCCTGCATTTGATCCTGATCAACATGTAGTTGTGCCAAGAGTTTTCTATACTTGCAATTATATTTATGTATTTTCCACATTTCTTGCCTTCTCATCTGATCCCTCACTTTATATTCTTTCTTTTGTTTTATTTTTTTTTTGGCACGTTCAGTTGCTGCCTGATTTTTATCTGCTTCTGGTTTGATTTCCATTCCCGCTTGACACCAATATGCTTCTGTTGGACTAAGCAGGGAAGTCATCTTAGATTTATTTTCCTCATGTTTTAAAGCATTCACTATGTTTGGGTCTTGTGAGATCAGCACATATGTATGAAGTCTTACGATTGCGTATCTATACATGTAATCAATTTCAAGAAGGCCCATACGTCCTTCAGAATGGGGAATGTGTAGTCTTGGTACACACTGATTTTTATAAATCATTTGATAAGCATGGATCATCCTTCTTGTTTTCCTGTCCAACTGATCCAACACCTTTTGGGGCCAGTTAATCCTGTAAAACTGTAAGTAAGGGCAAGAAGAGCAAATTAGTTACGGTTTGGACTTTGTTTTTAAATGTCTGTGCTGTTTTTAGTATTAATTTTAGTCTTCTAAAATATTCCTTACTAAGTTTTATTCACATTTGTTCATGTTTTATTGTTGATCCTTCATCAATTCCTAAATATTTATCTACACCCTCTTGCTCAGTTTCTTTTATATCAGATTCCTGTCCCAGGCTGTTTTCCTGGTGGTGCAGCTTTTCTGATTTAAAGGCTACTTTTGCACATTTATCAAGACCAAAGGACATTCTTATATCATCTGAAAAAGTTTTGGCCACTTGCAGTTGGGCTTTCAGCTCCTCATCTGATGAACTATACAGTTTTAAATCATTGACAAAAAGAAGATAAGAAGTCTTTACACTTTGTTGTTTTCTCGGAGCCAAATTGTAGTAATGACCTAATCTGTTAAGTAGACAGTCTAATGGGTTAAGGGCAAGACAAAAGAGCAGCGGTGACACCCTGGAATATCCCCCTTTGAATTTTTATCTCTGGAGTAATAAGATGTACTTTATCATGGCTTAATTGCAAAGTAGTTTGCCATTGTGTTAGAAAAATATGTATTTAAATATATGTAAAATGCTAGTTTAAAAGCAAGGTAGTTTATAATGCATTTTATTCTGTTAATCATATAATAGAAGGGATAAATTCATGTGTAAATGCAAGTAGCTTCTGAAACTGCAGTGTGCTTTGACCCCTGACCCTGGCAGCTGCCAGCTCAGCAAGCTTAATGTTTATGCTTTTCATAAGTGATTATCTGCTGGGTCAGGAAATTAAATGTGTAAATCTTCCGCTCCTTCCTGATAAGATAACTTGTCCTTGTAAATAATTAAATCTTCCTTTCCTGATGTAGTAACTTGCCCTTGTAAGATAAAAACACAGCTGGTGGGAAAGTGAAACAGTGAACAAAGAGGTGAATTTAAAGAATGAATCTGCTATTGTATTCGAACTGATATGAGACCTTTAAGAAATAACTTTACAGAAAGACATTATGACTGACCAGCTAGATAGCAAGGCCGTATTGTATCTAAAGGAAAAGTTTTTTTTAAATGTACTGCATCAGCATTATTAGATGAACAGAATACTGTTAGTAAAAGTGATGTAGATGCCTTGTGACTAACCACGTCAGTAAGGTGGGCATAACTTGAATGCAAACACTATAAAATATTCTGTACTTCCTGCATCATGTCAGACAAAATTCTGTACTTGTATGTTTTTTTGCCTCCTGGTGTACACTAGTAAACTTTTGAATCTAAACCTCCTGTGTATTGAATTATTAATTTTATTTAACAATTTGGTCCTTTCGAGACGGAATTCCCTTGGTAAGCTGCAAATCAGAGCGTATTGGTGGTCGAATACTGCGCAGGAGAAGTTACCAAAATGGTTCTTCTTGAGTGAAAAGACCTCCAACTGAATTGTCGTGTGTAAAGAGGCTGGCCACTTTCTGATCTGTGGCCGAAGAGCGGAATTTGAACGTTTTCAAAACCAGGAGGCTCAGGTAGGAAGAATTTGCCTTTTTTCTGTTTTAGATCAGGGACTAGGTTACAGTATATTGTTGTCAAGATTTGTTTTGCAGATCAGGGACAAAAGGAAGTACTGTATATTTGGTCATAGATCAGGGTAACAGAATAAGGTAGGCAGTTATCCTAGATAAACTGTAAACAGGAACTAAGAATTTGATATCACGTGATAAAAAAGGGTTACGTAACATTTTCTTTGACATGGGTAATCAGTGCACTAAAACCTCGCGAGATCCGCTAACGAAGACGCAAAATACATGCAATTACAGCGTGCTGATCATGTTAGGTATTATACAAAATGGGTTAACAAATATGAATTTGATGGTAAACTAGATAAACTTTCACTAATTAAACTCCTTAAACAGTTTAAATCTGATGCAGGAGGTCAGGCAAAAAAGCAACGCCAACTAGGCATACCTCAAGCACACAGGTGGATTGAGGAAGCAAATCGTAGAGAACAGAAGCTTAAAAATTCAAAAACATTATTTTTAGACAAAGAGGATAATAACTTGGTAATAGCTACAGCTCCTCCTCCTCCTCCCTTGCCCCCTCCCTTCCCCTTTTCAGGATATGAAGCGAGTGGACAGGCTGGTCCACCTCCACGTTATCCTGAAGTTTCAGTAAGACCACAACCATTTGTTAGAGATCCTTTTGAGACTAGGTCCCGAACACGTAGAACACATAGGGACACAGAATCATATCAGATAGAGAGGAATCTACAGGATGAGAGTGAGGAAGAAATATGCCCACTTATAGAAGTTCCAAATCCTCAGGCAGGACAGGAAGGGCAGGATCCAACACTCTTAGTATATAGACCATGGACACCGGAAGATATCCAGAAGGCTACTGAGGGAATCCCCCATCCGAAAGTTAATTTTATGAAATTTTTAGAAGATTTACAAGGCATGAGGTTAAGTTACCACTTGAATGGGGAAGAAGTAGAAAAAGTAGTAAGACAAATTATAGGTCCAGATTGGCACATGATTTGTGGCACCTGGAATCCTTGTAATGCAGAACTTAGGCCACTCCCACATAGTGACGCAGAATTAGACAACAGAGTAAAAGGTCTGACAGACCAAATCTCTGAGAAATGGAAACCTAGAGCAGACTGGACTTGCATTAATCAATGCATACAACAGGAAAATGAGACAATAGATGGATATCATGCTAGATTATTAGAATGTTTTAATAATCATAGCTGTATGTCGGTTCCTGAGAACCAAACGAATGATTCCCCATATGAACAACAATTAAAAAATGCATTTTTGAAAGGTTGCATTGCACCTATTAGTAGCTTCATTATGAAGCATATGATAGATCATTGAACAGGGAGGCTACAAGCCTTATTCGAATACGCTAGACATGCTGAGAGACATTTTAATAGCAAAAAGAAAAAAAAGGCACAAGTCTTCACTGCTGAAGATGGAGCTGAAGTATTTGTATTACAGTCAGGTAAAAAGGGCAAGAAGAATGCCCAGGGAAACAAACAGTCAGAAGATTTTGAAGAAAGGAAAAAGAGAGGTGAATGCTTCAAGTGCGGAAAGAAAGGGCATCTAGCTAGGGACTGTAAACAAAATAAGAAAGCAACGACGGAGATAAAGGGGATGAGGACTGACTATATGATAGTGAGGATACATCATATGAAAGTCAGAAATCACCAGTAACAGCTAGAATAGAAAAGACAAATGCCAATGTAGTAGAAGGGACAGAGGAAGTACAAATTGACTTAGACAAAAATGGAAATGAAATTTTAGATTTAGCATTGTTGAGCCTGGAGCTCTACCTAGCAGATACAAAACCGGAAGTGACACTTCTGGTGGAGGGAAGGGAAGTCAAATTCCTGTGTGACTCAAGAGCGTCACGGACTTTGATAAACCCCTCCAAGTTACCAGAACATTCAGAATCACCTGATTATATATTAGTAAAAGCAGCAAACGGACAGCTATACAGGGAGCCACTCTCCCATGATATAGCAATAACTGACCCTGTTTCAGGTATGACCCAGAGAAGTAAAATAGTTGTTTCTGCAAAGTGTCCAGTAAACCTATTGGGCAGGGACCTTATGCAGATATTTGGCATAGCAGTAATTCCAGCTGTACAAGGTATGGAGACACAGAGACAAATGGATACCTTTGTAGTGCGATCGGAGGGTGAAACTTTTTACTGGTACAGCCAGGACCTAGTCACGACTGGTCCAGGGGCAGTAACCGAGGAACTGATGAACATAGCCATCAGTAAAGCCCCCTCCCTTGACACTGATCGACAGCATTTGTTACACTGTACTCTATACTACTGTACTACACCAGGACCTGATAGAGAGTATGAGCAAGAACTGTTTAGAAATCGTGCAACTAGATTGGTTTTGCATACTTTGTACTGGGATACTGAGGGGAACAGTGTAGTTAGCTGTTCATTACCTCAAGAATTCCTTGCATTGTATAGATCACATCGGTTGCCACATGTCAGCTTGACAAAGAACAAAAGTGTCAAATGGGCAGACTTAGGAGAAAAAGTAACAAGAGGGGAAAAACAGACTGATTTAGAACTATCAGAACAAGGGATACAAAAACAAAAACTGAATTGGTTGACACAGACACATCCAGCTGTACACTTGCAATCTAGCGAGGACAGCTGATTGGCATTTTTATTAGAAGAAGAAGAAAAGGCCTTGTGTGAAATTCCAACAACTCTGTGGTCAACAGGCAAGTCAGATGTAGGACTTATTCGAACAGCAGGACCAGTTACAATTACCCCAAAGTCAGCTTTTAGACCATAGAAGAGACAATACCTTTTGAGAAAGGATGCAGAAATAGGAATTAAGCCTATAATAGCAGCATTACTCAAAGAAGGAGTACTGGTAGAATCTCCTGATTCACCATGTAATACACCCCTATTTCCTGTTAAAAAAGCAAATGGGGAATGGCGGATGGTACAAGATTTACAAGCTGTAAATAATGCAGTAATACCTAGAGCACCTACGGTGCCAGACCCACATACTTTGTTAAATCATTTAGAACCGCAACAGAAGTATTTCTCTGTGGTAGATATTAGCAATGCTTTCTTTTCAATACCTATACATCCTGATAGTCAATATTGGTTTGCATTTACATTTCAGGGTAAATGGTATACATATACTCGACTACCATAGGGATATTGTGAGAGCCCAACAATTTTTGCACAAGAAATGGCTAGCAACCTGGCAGGATTTACCCCACCGGGAGGTAGTCAGATTCTACTTTATGTAGATGACATCTTGCTAGCAGCCCCCACCCAGCAACAGTACAGGGAGGATACTGTAGCATTACTGAAATTTTTAGCAATACAAGGACACAAAGTAAACAAAAGTAAGTTACAACTTTGGAGAAAACAAGTTAGATACCTTGGATATGTAATATCCAATGAAGGTAGAATACTAGATGAGGAAAGAAAAACAGCGATTTTGCAAGCACCCAAACCAACAACCAAGAAAGAAATGGTGTCTTTCTTAGGTACAACTAATTTTTGTCGGAGCTGGATACCAAATTATGCTTTGGAATCTGCTCCACTGACTGATTTTATATATAAGACACCAATGGCAGCACAAGATTTCTTGCAATGGACAACTGAAGCAGAAACGGCTTTCTGCAGGTTGAAGCAGTTGATAGCTTCTTCATTAGTTTTAGGACTTCCAAATTATCACAAACGGTTCTTTCAGACCGTAGATTGTAAGCAAGGGTATATGATGTCAGTATTGATGCAACAACATGGGGACAAGCAACGCCCCATAGCCTACTATTCATCACAGTTAGACCCAGTGGCGCGATCTTTGCCTCACTGTGTACAAGCAGTAGTTGCAGCCGCAATGGCAGTGCAGGCTTCGGCCTCAGTGGTGTTATTCCACACTCTCACATTGAGAGTGCTTCATGCAGTTGCAATAATTTTACTGCAAGAGAAAGTGGCATACCTTTCTCCTGCTAGACATCTTTCATGTATGACTATACTGCTGAGTCAACCTCATATGACAACTGAACGATGTACGACATTGAATCCATCAACACTACTTTCAACACCTGCGGAGGGCACACCACACAGCTGCCTGCAGGAAATTGAACAGTTAGCTTTACCTAGACAAGATCTTACAGATATGCCCTTGGATAATGCCGAGGTGACATATTACGTGGATGGCTCATGCAGAAGGGGTCCTACAGGGAAGAATCTGGTAGGGTATGCAGTAGTTACAGACAATGACATTTTAGAAGCTCAATCCTTACCACACAACTTATCTGCACAAGCAGCTGAACTGATAGCTTTGACGAGAGCATGTACTTTAGCAAAAAACAAGTGTGTAAACATATATATTGACAGTCAGTATGCTTTTTCTACAGTACATGTATTTGCACAACAATGGAAAAATAGAGGAATGATAACATCCAGTGGAAAACCTATTAATCATGCGCAATTTATTTTGGAGTTATTAGAATCTATTCAGTTACCTACCAAAGTAGCTATTTGTAAATGTGTAGCTCATACAAAACAGCAGGATAGGATTTCGAAAGGCAATGCACGAGCTGATGCAGCTGCAAAGCAAGCAGCCTCAGACTCAGAAACTTTACTTTTAAATGAGGAATTGCAACCCTCTGAGATTTTAGATTTAGACATGTTAAAAACAATGTAGACGCTTACTACAAAAGCAGAAAAACAAAAATGGGTAAAACGAGGTGCAATTCTTGAGAATGGACTGTACATTTCCAAAGAAAGAAAACTGATATTGCTGTCTAATTTATTTAGATATGCAGCTTTGTTGAGCCATGGGCAGTGCCATGTCTCAACAGGGGGGATGGTACAGTTAGTAAATCGAATATTCCAAACATATGGATACATAAACTACACAATAAAATTTTGTGCAGCTTGTCATACTTGTAACAAGCACCATGCACAAGGGGCATTTAAAACCAAGCAAGGAAGTTTTCCTATACCACCATACTCGTTCCATACTATTTGTATGGATTTCATAGAATTGAATAAGTGTGAAGGGAAAAAGTTTTGTTTAGTTATTGTAGACATGTTTTCCAACCAAAAACCCGGATGCAGCAACAGTGGCGAAAGCCCTGATAAAAGAAGTAATCCCTAGATTTGGCATTCCGGAGAGGATTTATAGTGACAACGGCACACATTTTGTGAACCAGACGATTCACCAGCTTGGGAGATTTTTTTGGTATCTCCTTAAAGAACCATTGTGCTTACCACCCACAGTCAGCAGGACTGGTGGAAAGGTACAATGGTACCCTAAAAAGTAAACTTAGGAAGCTAGTAGAGGAGACCCAAAAGAATTCGATATACTGTCTGCCTTTAGCACTGCTGAGTATGAGAACGGTTCCAAATGCAAAGGGTTTGACTCCCTTTGAAATGATTTTTGGGAGAGCATATTATGTGCCTCAGTGGAAAGCTCTCATGCCTGCAGAGAAGGAGGCTGACAGTTCGTTAGCAGAATATATGAAGAAATTGTTAAGGAATAAATCTGTTTTGCAGTTTAACTCTTTTTCAGATAAGAAACAGACCAGACCAGTGGAAGCAGTCTTGGCCCCAGGGTCGTAGGTTTGGCTGAAAGTGATGAAAAGGAAAAACTGGGCGAGTCCAAAGTGGGAAGGTCCGTACCAGGTTCTGTTGGCAACGCCTACTGCAGTTAGAGTAGCTGAGAGGACGTCCTGGGTTCATTTGACGCATTGTAGACCGGTAAAGAACTTTCAACTTGATAAAAACTTTGAGACTGATACACAACCAGACCGAGATGGCCAAAAACAAAGCGAATAGAAGTTTAGATCAACCCCAGAGATGTTGCATAATCATTTTGTTGTGTGTACATTTATTAACTGTAATTGTAACAATTTTCCTCTTGCTGTGGTTCATCCTACACACAACCACACAAGTGAAAGTGGGAAGGCTTGATGAAACGTCTATAGACTGGCATCCAAATTTTAACACATACTTGGCCATGAAACGTGTATATGCAGAGACTATGAACATTTCAAATTGCTGGGTTTGTACAGCTATACCAACAGCATATGGAGGACTGATAATGTCCGCTGTCCCTTTGGGGATAAATGAGACTTGGGAGAATTTACTTTTCAACACAGGAACTGTGAGATCACAGGACAAAATAGCTTTATTTTTACCTGTCACACAAAAAGGAGTTGTATGTTTCTACAAAAATGACACCCTCCAGGTGGGCTGGAGCAATTGTAATATAACCATATCTTACCGATGTTATATTAAGAATAGTAATGGGAATACTTTTTGCAATACTAATTATGACTCGTATTTAAACTCATTGAAAACAACTATAAGTGACATTCAAAAAAACCCTGTTTTGTTTAAACAATTGTCAGTTATAGATCAGAAAATGCTTCATGCAGGGCTGATGTGTATCAGTACTAAAGTAGAAATCTGTTATTTTATTTGTGGGAAAAAGGCATATAAATGGTTACCTGAGAATTGGTCCGGCAGTTGTTTTTTGGGTTATCTGGTTCCAGCAATAAGACACACAGCAGAATTACCTTTGGGTAAGATACGGAACGTGAGAGAAACAGCTCGAAAATCTGAAGGTCCAGTTAAGAAACCTGTGAATCCAGTTGGGAAGATCGAAGCTGGTTGGAAATACCATAATTCAGTAAAAGACAACAGTGAATTGACTCATATGGACTTGAGTGACAGTGTTATATCCTGGGCAGGAATACTACCAGCCTATGGAGCAGTCAGATCGATCTGGGAGCTGAGGAAGTTGTCGAAACTTTTCGAAGTAATGAGTAATGCAACTTTTTCCACCCTAGAACTGGTGACTGATGAACTGAATGCAATGAGAACTGTTGTGCTACAAAATCGGATGGCTCTTGACTTCACCCTAGCGGCGAGAGGTGGTACGTATGCGCTTATCAAAGAAGAATGCTGTGCTTTCATCCCTGACAATCGCCACAAGATAAATAATCACCTAGAGGTAATTCAGCAAGTATCAGCCATGACTGAACCAGGCCCAAACCCATTGACGGACTTTTTCCAGAATCTGTTTGGGGGGTGGGGTTCCATCCTAATGAATATTCTGATTGCCATTTGTGTGGGTATACTCCTAATAGGGGCATGTGTTTGCTGTGGAATTCCCTGCATGAAAAGATTAATCAAAGATTTTGTTGATGTATCTATTACTGAAACTTTCTACCAAGATATTGAAATTGAAAGATTGATTTCAGATGACGCTTTCTCTGAAGTATAGATTAAATGACTCACCTAGCTGAAAAACTTGAGTGGGAAAGGCTAGGAGATGAAATGACACTATGCATACTTCAAAATAGAATAAAAAGTATTAATAGGGGGAAAATGTTAGAAAAATATGTATTTAAGGGTTCATGTCAAACCCACGACATGTTGAAATATCGAAAGTCAGTACACCGACATGAAACCATCGACATTTCAAAACATCGACAGTACAGGTATACGAAAGGACAGCGCTAACATGGGTCCTGCAAGGGGGAAGTAAGGGATATGATATGATACTGTACCCATACTACTTCCCCCTTGCAGGACCCATACGCTTGTCGCTTCAGATACCTGTATGTCGATGTTTTGAAATGTCGATATTTCAACATGTCGTGGGTTTGACATGAACCCGTATTTAAATATATGTGAAATGCTAGTTTAAAAGCAAGGTAGTTTATAATGCATTTTATTCTATTAATCATATAACAGAAGGGAGAAATTCATGTGTAAATGCAAGTAGCTTCTGAAACTGCAGTGTGCTTTGACCCCTGACCCTGGCAGCTGCCAGCTCAGCAAGCTTAATGTTTATGCTTTTCATAAGTGATTATCTGCTGGGTCAGGAAATTAAATGTGTAAATCTTCTGCTCCTTCCTGATAAGATAACTTGTCCTTGTAAATAATTAAATCTTCCTTTCCTGATGTAGTAACTTGCCCTTGTAAGATAAAAACACAGCTGGTGGGAAAGTGAAACAGTGAACAAAGAGGTGAATTTAAAGACTGAATCTGCTATTGTATTCAAACTGATATGAGACCTTTAAGAAGTAACTTTACAGAAAGACATTATGACTGACCAGCTGGATAGCAAGGCCGTATTGTATCTAAAGGAAAAGTTTTTTTAAATGTACTGCATCAGCATTATTAGATGAATAGAATACTGTTAGTAAAAGTGATGTAGATGCCTTGTGACTAACCACGTCAGTAAGGTGGGCATAACTTGAATGCAAACACTATAAAATATTCTGTACTTCCTGCATCATGTCAGACAAAATTCTGTACTTGTATGGTTTTTTTGCCTCCTGGTGTACACTAGTAAACGTTTGAATCTGAACCTCCTGTGTATTGAATTATTAATTTTATTTAACACATTGTTCCATGGTTGCTGTAACGTAATTGATCGGTGTAGAGTATAACACATTTTTAAGTACCCTTTTATCCATCATTGTGGGATACTGTGAAATCCTTTTTTTTGTAGTCTATCCATGCCATACTTAGATTCTTCCTCTTTTTATAGTTCTCCATCATAACTTTATTTAACAACAAATGATCCTTTGTTCCATATGACTTTCTTTTGCTACCCTTTTGTTCTATTGCCACAAATAAGTTTTCTTCTAAATTACTATAAATTCTGTCTTTGTCAGTTCTGGTGTACAGTTTATATGTCGCTGGAAGACAAGTTATTGCTCTGTAGTTTTTAAGATAACTTGCATGTTCATTCTTAAGCAGGACTATTATTCTTCCTGTTGTTAACCAGGAAGGTGTCTGTTCAGGGTGCGGGTATAAATAACTTTTAGTCATGGTTAAATCTTCATGTAAAGATGTTAATACTTTTAGCCAGAAGTTAGGTACTGCATCTGGGCCTGGGGTTTCCACTTAAGAGCTTTTCTTAACTTTGCTTCAGTGTCTCTGGCTGTTACTTCATCTCCTTTCATATCCCACACATTTGATCTTCTTATTCTTTCTTTTACTTCTTCTACCCAGTCAGCATCTTTGATGTGTTCCACAGGATCTTCATAGATATGTCTCCAAAATGTATCTGTTAAATAAAAAAATCAGAATTCAATACACAGGAGGTTCAGATTCAAAAGTTTACTAGTGTACACCAGGAGGCAAAAAAACATACAAGTACAGAATTTTGTCTGACATGATGCAGGAAGTACAGAATATTTTATAGTGTTTGCATTCAAGTTATGCCCACCTTACTGACGTGGTTAGTCACAAGGCATCTACATCACTTTTACTAACAGTATTCTATTCATCTAATAATGCTGATACAGTACATTTAAAAAAAACTTTTCCTTTAGATACACTACGGCCTTGCTATCTAGCTGGTCAGTCATAATGTCTTTCTGTAAAGTTACTTATTCAAGGTTTCATATCAGTTCGAATACAATAGCAGCTTCAGTCTTTTAATGCATGTCTTTGTTCTGTTACACTTTCTCACACAGCTGCATGATATCTAAGTAACACATATACAAGGCCATCTCATTCTAACAGGAAGAGCAGAAGATTATTATTTCACACATTTAATTTCCTGACCCAGCAGATAATCACTTGTGAAAAGCATAAACATTTAAACTTGCTGAGCTAGCATTCTGTCAGGGTCAGGGATCAGCTTTTGCTTCAAGCCACACTGCAGTTTCAAAACTACTTCACATTTAGACATGAATTAATTTTACTACTATATGATTAATAGAATAAAATGCATTATATACTACTTTGCTTTTTAAACTAGCATTTCTCATGTATTCAAATACACATTTTTCTAACAGTATCTATGTCTTCTTTTTTAGTGGTGTTTCAATTCCTTTTGCCTTATTTCTCAATTCTTTATAAAACTCTTTTGGGTCATCAATAAATTACTTATTTTGTACTTTTCCTTTTTATTTTCTGCATATATTCTAAGTTTTTCTGCCTATGTTGATATTTTTAGTTTATTATTTGTGATAATGCACAATAGATCCTGATCTGTACTGATACCGTACATTCCTTTATCACAATTATCTTTCTGAGTATTTTTGTTGATCTGTTCCCTCTTCTATATTCTTCTCACAGTGACACCTCTCATCTTAATTAATTATAATTTTCGCTATTCGATAATTCCACAATACATTTGATTTCTCCCCCTCCTTTTCCTTACTGCCCTGTATTTTTTGTGGTAAGACTTTATCCGTTATTAATTTAGCTGCACAGTAGTATATCCTATTTATTTCTGTTATATGGCATGAATTTCTATGAACAGTCCTAATTACTGTGTTCATTTGTTTTATCAAACTTCCAACTTTTTGGGGTTTTATTGACTTTCTGTAGTTTATAACATGGTGGTGCAGTGGTAGCATTGTTGCCTCACAGCAAGAGGTTCTCCCATTTGATTCTCAGCTGGAGTGCGGGGAGTGCCTTCTGTGTGGAGTCTGCATGCCCTCCCCGCGGTTGGGTGGGCATTCGAAAGACATGCGTAAATGGGCGTGCCTTCACTGAAGGCTGAACGTCGAGCTGGTACCTTGGCATTCGTGAAAATCTACTGCCAATCATTAGCAGACTGGAGTTCCCCTGTGGAGACCCCTAACCGGGAAAAACCGAAAGACAACAACAACATTGACTTCCTGTAGTTTCTTTTTTTCACTGATCTTAATATGTCTGTCCATCTCTATTAAATCAAGAAACCCTTCTCTTAGATCATTTTCTTCTAAACTAAGGGCACATTATTTGTTCTCCAATTCCTGTGGGGATTCTACATTCTATTCTATTGCTCTTTCATATGGGAGCTCACTGGCCTATCACTCTACATTGACTGCATCAGAGCTGCCACAGTTTCCTTTTCCTTACCTGTGCATCTCCACCTAAACTTTTGTACTGGTTTCCTATGGAAGGCTCTAAAGTATCTTCATATGTCAACTGATCAGATATTTCCCACTTCAATGGTTTCTCCTTAATTTGGGGATCCACTGCTGTATCCTGCTGGTGGGTTTTCAGAGTTAGATTTTCTACACTAAATCCTTCACTTTACAGGTACTCCATAACCTCAGTTTCTATTTCTTTAATTTCTCCATTACTAATCTTCTTTTCTCCTTTTCCTCTTTGTTTTTTTTTTGTTTTGTAAAATTTTCCAAATCCGGATGCCTTTGGCTGTATTTCTCTTCAAATATCTTTGGTGCTGCTCTTTTTCGTATTGATTAACTTTGCTTTCTCCTTTACATAAATATTGCACCATATTAAATCTCAATATCTCCTGTTCCTCCTGTTTCTTCATACTTAGGCAACTTATTGTTCCATCATGCTGTGTTATAACTTGTATTAGACTTTCTACACTAAATCCTTCACTTTGCAGGTATTTCATAACTTCAGTTTCTATTTTTTAACTTCTACTTTACTGATCTTCTGTTCTAGGTTCCCTCTTTGAGATCTTATTTTTTGTTTTGTGAAATTTTCCATATCTGGATGCCTTTGCCTGTGTTTCTCTTTGAATATCTTTGGGGCTGCTTTCTTTGTATTGATTAATTTGCTTTCTCCTTTGCATACATATTGCAACATATCAGATCTCTCTTTCTTTCCCATGTCCATATTTCTGTTTTATACCTTTCAAAAATCTATAGATTTTGTTATTTATATTTTTGCACTTCCTCTGTCACTTCTTTTTCCAAACAGCTCAAGGTTTCTTGGTCTGTATAATGTTTTTCATAAATATGTTGTATTAATGAACATGAAGCTTTTGACAGTTTTTCTTGTGCAAGTATTCTTCTTTCCTCTAATTTCTCTCTTAATCTTTTTGTATAACTTCTGTCTGGAAATTCTGTGCTTCTTGCATAATAGTAACAATACATAATTTCTTTCGTATCCTCAATAGTCCAGTCTATCATCTTTAGGCTCTTTTTTGGCCTATCTTTTTAAATAATTTTTGTGGATTACTACTTTCTTCTACAACAGAGGGACCATCCTCCACCAGAGCCTGGCCTAGCCTCATTGTAGGAAAGTCTCCATGTCTTGAGGATTCTACACTGTTATTTTTTTTGGTCTTGGACTAGTGAACCTACCAGGATTGTGCATTTTTTATCCTGGATTTTGTGCAGAAAGCTATCTTATTTTATTTTTTAATTTACTTCTGTCCATGATATATGCTATATAAAATACAATCTGTATATCAGTGTTGTCTTGGTGATATTTTGTGATAAACAGGGTTCACCTTGTGAAGGTATTCACCAAGACTTGAGGATGAATTAAATTCCAGCTATACTACTCTCCTTTGGTTGGTGATTTATAATCTCTCCATTCAAACTTAGAGCTAGCATATTCATAGGTTCATAGCTTAGTACTAGGCTAACTGCCCTTGCGAGTCATTTTAAGCCTAGCCAATTATCCCTTGGGAGACTCAAACCCTGCACTTTGTGTTTGTAAGGCAAACACCTTAACCATTAGGCCACCCGCCAAACCTTGGGAAATTATACCTTGTTATTGCCTCCACTGAATGCTATTGAATGTGTTTTATGATACTGTTAAAATTTGTCACGGATCACGACTATCTCATCACAGTCTTTCAGTATGATTATAGCATTATCTATTTATTACTCCAGGATAACTTCTTTACAATTTTTTTGGAAAACCATGCACAGTGCTACTTATTTTTTTCCCATGTGTCTGATAATGTTTCAGCACAGAAGCAGTCCTGGAATAAAAAGTACATACTATATGAAGCATATTGAAAGACTGGGATGTGATAGGAGTGATCCATGACAAATTATATCACTATAGTAAACTACTTACAACAATGCTAAGAAGAAATGCAGTAACAAGGTATACTTAACCACAAATGTTGTTGTTGTGTCTTTCAGCTTTTCCCGGTTAGGGGTCGCCACAGCGGAACTCCAGTCCGCTAATGATTTGCAGTTGATTTTTATGTGCTGAGTTGGCAGCCCTGACACACAACCTTCAACGGAGGTACACCCATTCACGTATATCCCCACGCAGAAGACGCTCTAGCTGAGAATCGAACTGGACAGCGTCTTACTGTGAGGCAACAACGCTACCGCAGCACCACCACCGCGGACTTAACCACAAATGTGATGGCTTTAAAATTAATAAGTAACAAGAAACAAAAATAGGTGCTCTTGCAGGTTGCACAGAATCATTACATCCATATAATAAGAGCCTACAAAACTTCAAATACTAAATTGTGGCAACAATTAAGTGGCACCAATGAGACAGTATATTGTCTGCAATTCTTTTATTGTTTATAGGAATTTCTCTAATATAAAATGTCAGTGTGTTGTAGCAGCCCAAAAAATGCTAGGAAGGCAGTGTCTGGTTGCTAGAATTGCTCAGGAATTTCAGTTGCTTTGACTTTAGTTGTGATACCTTTACTTCTTACTTACAGGAGCAACAACAACACCAAATAATGCAAAATAAAAGTGATCCATTTGGAAAAAAGGCATGACGCCCTGACTATGACCCAGGTGACCTGGGTTTGGATAGTGGCCCGAGCATCTGTTGGAGATGGCAAGAGAAGACAGGAATTAAGAGTCATAGCCAGGTCAGCTATATTTGGGAGGAGAGCAAGGATGTTGTGCTGGTGATGGAAGGCCATTCTTATAAGCCACAGTTTTCATGTAGTCATTACTGCAACTGTGTGCAGAATCCTTTGCCCTAGTGGTACAGACTAAAGAATGTGCATTCCTATCTTAAATAAAGAGGGTGTTGACAGAAACCTTGCTGTACCTTGTTGAATACTTTAAGAATGTGAAGAGATTTAACCTTTATAATAGTAGAGGCTCTGGCTTTTATATTTTGGTTCTAAGTTTATGATGTATTATGAGAACTGATATTGTTTTAGAAAATTGACTAACATTAAATGATACACTACTGGAGAATAGACACTCTCAATCAAGGTATTAATGTAAACGCAATGCCCTGTAAAAAGAAGTCTACTGCTTCATGTAGCATATTAAGCTGCCGTGAACTACAGACTGAAAAAAAAAGCTTACAGGCGCAGTCTTGTTTATACTCACTAAATGCAGTTGTTTAACTAGTGTCGAATAAGCAAGTACAAAGTAAATAAAAACAACAAAATAAAATAAATAAGTCAAATAACCAAAGTAACTGCAGGACCAGTTATAAGGACTTGCTGTTTTACTTTTCTCTCATTAACTTCAGCTTAAAAAGCCATGGTGAGCAAAGCATGGGAAAAATAAAGAAAGCAAAAGTAATGCAATTAAATGTATGCATGTGTGTCTGACTGCATGCTCGCGTGTGTGTGTGTGTGTTTGCATGTGTGCATGTGTGTGGCGGGAGGAGAGAGAATCTGCATACCTCTTAACTTTTTTGCTCAAGAATTCTGGACAAAGCTAGGAATAATTGTGGGGCAAAGACCTAGAACAGGGCCAGGGTTAGCATTTTGGGGGCACCCAGTAAGTGTCAAGTTGGGGGCCCCCAAGCACTTTCAGTCTAAGTATCGCCCTGTTGCTACCACCCTCTAAGCTGCAAACTTTTAGCAGTAGTACAAACAGAATGACCTGTAGCCTCAATGCTCTTATATTACGACAGGCCTATGTACCAGATTGAGTTGGTCCATCTCACAAAGGGAAATTCACAGTTACTGGCATTTAGTTGCAGCAATGATACATTACAATAACTCTATGTACAGCTCTCCTTAGCTGAAATTACACCCTAGGCACTGCCTACTGTTTCAGTGCCCTCCCCTATGCAAACACACACACACACACACACACACACACACACACACACACACACACACACACACACACAAACACACACACACACATATCCTCCAGTGCTCCTCTCTGTTTCCCAACCTCCATCTTGGGCTCCCCATACGATGCGCATTACTTTTTTCTTCCTTTTCCCATATTTTGGCTTACACTTCTTACTCTTCAGCTTTTTCAAGAAGCCATAACTTTCTATGTGTTCTGAAGTGCATTTTCTTTTCTTTTTTTCTTTTTATACAACCTTTTCATCCAATGATGGCTTAAACAGAAATTATGATAAAGGAAAGAAATTCTGTATGGTTCAACTTTAGTTTTCCTTCCATCCTTTCAACACACCTTTCCTGACCAAGACAGAACAGTAATAACTATTTAGGAAATAATTCAATTAAGCTGATGCCCCCAGAAGCTATAGTGGTTATAGATTCTCTGGAATCTAGTTTAGAGCATTTTCCCAAACTTTTAGTCCAACAGTAGTCTAAATAAAACTCATGAGTAAGAAAAGAATGTCAGTCTTATTTTTTTCTTTCAAGGATGTCCTAAGCTGTGCCCAAGGCTTAACATTCAAAGCTGAAAAAATAGGAGCTCACAATAAACTAACAAGACAATTGCTGTGAGGATACACAGGTCCTATCTTGGAATACAGCTTCCCTCTTTAACTCCTCCCAAAAAGACAGTCAGTATGTATGCATCCCTCTGATGCTAGATTGGGACACCTAGAAGATCTCAGCGAATTTTCTGTGATACACTGTATGCCTTACTTTTGAAATGTAATTACTCGTTAGCTACCTATTTTAATGACACTTAGGAAAAATAATGTGTGTGTCCTGGCATTATTGGGTATAAGCACGACACACACACACACACACAGACACACACAGACACACACACACATAAGCCATAGCAATACTAGTACATTGTACAGCACTTGCACTGCTACAACAGCTCAGTGGCTGCTGTTTAGCAGTCACCAAACAGCAGCAGAGGTAAGTCACTTTTATTTACTTCTTTGAGGAGTAATGGATAGCTGTCACTGTCCCTGATTTCAGAGATCGTCCCTGATTTTGCCTCATAATTTTGCTCTGTCCTTCGTAAAAGGTCGATTTAATGGTAAATCATTCAGGATTACAGACAGCCAATAAATTCAGACATAAGAGTTTTATACATCTTATTGTTGCCTTCATGCTTACCCTAGAATGTCTGCTTTTCTCTTTTAGGTTCATAGGTTCATAGGTTTATACTAGGCTATCTGCCCTAAGGCATTTATAAGCCTAGCCCAAATTTTTGTGGCTTACGCCACCCCTTATATGAAAAAATACTGTGCCCATTAGTTTGTTGTGCCTCTGTCCAGCAGTGACACAGAGATGATTCCCGGGGTAAACCTACGATCTCCCATCCACAGGTCTAGATTTCTCTTGAACAGAGTCAGCGAGGTGCTCTGCCTCACATGGACCGGGATTTTATTCCACAGCATAGGGAGTCTCTGAGTGATAAATCTATCCCTCCAGCACGTCCTATTTATATCCGTGCTAAGGTTTAAGTCGCTTGCTCTAGTGGTTTTGGTGGATTTGGATTTTTTGAGGTGGAGCATGTCCATTAATTCCGGGTTGGACATGGCCTTGTATGTCAGGCACATGTCACCTCTGAGCAGACGGTATGCGACTGAGTAGAGCTGGTGTTTCTTCAATCTGGCAGCATATGACAGATTTTGGAGTCCCTTTATCCTTTTGGTGAGGAACTTTTGGGGTCTCTCCAATTGCTGCAGATGTCGGGTGAGATACATCCCGAATGGGGCATTGTACTCGATCATTGGTCTGATAAGTGAAGAGTACAGGGAACAATGACCTCACTAGATCTGGATGTGAATCCCTTCATGATCAGGTGGGCAATGTAGAAGGTCTTTCTAACCACTTTAGCAATGTGAGTGTCAAAAGAAAGGCCACTGTCAACCTGGGTCCCCAGGTCCCTGATAACCTCTTCTGTGCTTAGTGGATTGCCACCTATATGGTAGCTTGGGGTTACCTTGTTTTTCCCGAAGGGTATGACTATACATTTTTTGGCGTTTAACTTCAGGCCATGGCTCTGGCACCAGCTATCTGTTTCCGTGAGTCCCTTCTGAAGGATATCCGTGTCCGATGCACTTTCCACTATGGCGCTCAGTTTGCAGTCGTCTGCAAACTTTGTCAGCCAAAGTCCTCCCATGCTGGCCTGTACTTCTGAGAAGTAGATGCCAAACAATAGGGGGCCAAGGACCGAGCCCTGTGGGACACCACTTGTGACCGGCTTGGAGTCTGACACAGCACCAGCAACTCTAACCCTGTGGGTTCTGTCCTTAAGCCAGTTTGCAACCCATCTTGTGACATATGGGTTTACATTTAAGCTGGTAAGTTTTTCTACAATACCCGAGTGGGGTATTGTGTCGAAAGCCTTTGCAAGGTCAAGGTAGGCTGTATGGACTGCCTTTACCTCATCAATGGCCTTGGTGACTGTTTCGAAGAAGTCAACCAAGTTCAAAAGGCATGATCTTCCCTTGACAAAGCCAAACTGGGTCGGGTCCAATGTCTGCAAGTCCCCTATATCTTTGTTTATGAGCTCCATTATGATCCTCTCCATAGCTTTGCAGACTAGACTTGTTAAGCTTATGGGCGGTAATTACCAGGGTCCGTGAGGCGCCTTTGTGGAGTGGGACCACAGTTGCCGTCGCCACTCCTTGGGCACGTATCCTGTGGTAAGGCTGAGATTAAACAGCTGCCTTATGTGCGGGTTAATTCCTCATTTAGCTCGTGTAGCACACAGCCGGGGACACCATCCGGTCCCATTGATGCTGTGTTTTTAGCTTTAGAGAGAGCAGCTTTCACCTGCGCATTTGAGATGTCCGGGAGGCTACACTCGGCTGGGATAGTTATCTCTCCTTTAGGGGAGAGGGGTGAAGTTTGCACTGAACCTGTCTGCCAGTATGTTGGCAATGTCTGTGGGTTCAGTGATTTTTGTATCAATTTGGACTAATTCTGAGCATATCTGGGAGTTTCCACCCAGGTTCCTAACATAGCTGAAAAAGGCCTTATGATTGTCCTTTGAATCCATGGCAATTTTTCTCTCAAAATTGGCCTTAGTTGATTTTATGAGTGCTCGTAATTTTTTACTAACAATGATCAGGGGTGACTTCCCTTTTATGGATTTTGTTCTATCATGTAATAGCTTTCTCCTCTTATTGTAAAGTTTGTTAATGGCTGGGGTCCACCAGACTGGACGTTTGCCCTTTGTGGAAAGAGTCTTGGTTTTATTTGGGATTGCCTGATCCATGCAGTCCTGGAGGTGTTCATAGAAGGCATTTGTAAGGGCTTCCGCAGCTTGGGTTGTGGTTTCCTCTGGCTCAGGGGCCTTGAAGGATACCACACCAGTCTTGAGTAGTGTGAAGTTTGCTTTAGAGAAGTTCTTCACTATGGTCTTTTTTGTTTGTGGTGGGGGCGGGATGTGGATTTCCAGTGAGATTAGTTTATGATCAGATCTCACCAATGAGGGATATACTTCCGGTGTGGAGCATTTTGTCCCCATGTTTGTGACAATGAGATCTAGTATATTTTCTCCTCTCGTGGGAACAGTGACTAGCTGTTCCATGGCATTTGAATTTATGAACTCCAGGAACCGTTGGGCTAGTTAGTTAATACCCAAAATTGCATTAAGTAATGGCTGCCCATGTCCAGGAGGTTTGTGGGTGCTACCCCCGTAAGAATTTACTGTGTTCCAGCTACTTGTCCAGGTTCCTCTTTAACAGTGTCATACATGTGCTCTATTTCACATGAATAGGTAACCTATTCAAAGTCGCAGCAGATGCTAGGAGATGTATCTGTCCCTCCAGCATGTCCTATTTAAGTCGCAGGCCATATTTAGGTCACTGGAAGAGGTAGCCCTAGTCCCTTCTGATTTATGGATATGTAACAAGCTCGTTAGGTTTGGGTCTGAGATTGTTCTGTAAGCCAGGCACAAGTCTTCCCTAAGAAGTATGTACCATACAGAGTATAGTGACAGGGACTTTAGTCGGTTTGTGTAAGGCACATGCTGTAGTCCCTTGATCTTCTTTGTTATAAAACTTCTGAAGTCTCTCCAGATGCTGTAGGTGCTTTGTACCGTACATGCCGAATGGGGCGTTATACTCAATTATGGGCTGGATTAGTACCAAGTAACAGAAATTATGACCTCTTTTGCTCTTGAGGCGATGCCTTTCCTAATCAAATGTGCGAAGTAGAAAGCCTTCCTTACTACAGTAGACACAAGGTGGTCGAACGTCCAGGTTGCAGTCATCTTGTGATCCCAGGTCCCTTACCACTTCGTGGGTACTTGAGGTATTATTGCTGATTTGACAGTGTGAAGGGAATGATGATGCATTTCTCTGCATTCTGTTTGGGACTGTGACTAAACCATCAGTCAGTCGCCATGAGACCCTCCTGGAGTATACGGACATCATTTGGGGATTCAATTAATTGCACCCAGTTTGCAGTTGTCTGTAAACTTGGTCAACCACAACACCCTAGTTTTGACCTGGACATCCGAGAAGTATATATCAAACAGTAGGGGGCCCAGACTGACCCCTGTGGCACTCCACAGGTAACAGGTTTGCTGTCTGATGTGAAGCCACCCACTATGACAGTGTGTGTCTGGTTTGTGAGCCGCTGGCAATCCATCTTAGGACAAAAGAGTTTACATTCAGTTTGCTAACTGTAGCAGTAATGCCCAAGTGTGGGATTGCATTGAAAGCCTTTGCCAATTCAAAGCATGCTTTGTACATGGACTTGCCCTTGTCAATAGCTCTAGTCACATTTTCACAGAAACCTACCAGATTTAACAGGCAGGATCTGCCTTAACAATGCCGAATTGAATAGGATCAAGGATCTGGAGATTGCCTACGTCTTTTATTTAAGAGGTCCACAATGATATGTTCCATGGCCTTACAGATTAGGCTGTTCATGCTTATGGGTCAGTAATTCCCCTGGTCTGTTTCCAGGCCACTTTTGTAGAGGACAGTAACTCTTAATGCTCTCCATTCCACAAGAACAAAACCTGTGGTTAGACTATAACTGAAAAAGGTACTTAATGGCGATGCTAGTTCATGTTTTAGCCTGGGATACCCTCTGGTGGGGTCAGTGTGTGTGTGATACAATTGGTCACTAGTTCTGCACATGCTAGGGCACAGCTGTCAACCAATCAGGAACAAATTTCAACAGAATCTGGGACAAATCCAGGAAAAAATCAGGGACACTTAAAATATTAGTTCTGTTAATCTGAGGCATTAACAGAATAAGAGAACGTGAATTAATATGCATTTCCTGAAGGAACAGAAGTCTGTAACTCTTAACCATTGTCACTATTTAAGTATAATTCAGCACCTTTCCCCCAAAAGGCACTAGTGTTGGCTGGGATTAAGAGGCACAGAGGTAACATTGGAGTTAAAATCAGGAACAGTCGAGAGGTATGGAGTCCTACCTTTTAGGCTATCTACGTATCTGTAAAAGGCCTTATGGTTATCATTGGCTGTGCTTGCCAGGGATAAACTTGCTTTAATTATCTGGGAAATCCAGTTAAGCAAGGCCCATTAATAGTGAAAGCCAAAAATAAAACCCTCCAACAACTAATAATAAAACAGAAAAATTATGTGCTCGACACATCGTAAGACCATCAGGTATAGGCTGCACACACTTATCAAACAGACGACATAAACATATCAACACGATTAAATCACTCTGTTCGTACACACAATATCCATCAGGAAGCGGAATTTTTGTTAAACAGACAAAAATATATCGAGCAGACAAGAGATGCCATGATCACAGAAGACACTATAGCATGCTCCTCTCCGATTACACAATTAACTTCACGAAACATAAACTGTATTTACCGGTACTTGCAAAGAAAACTCCACTTTTCCATACCTCGACCTACACTCGACGCCATGTTCGACCCTTTCAAGTTAGACTTCCGGGTCAATACATTTTTTTTTCCTCTCTCCCAGTAGAATAACTTGTTGGTTAGTAAACAAACGCTGACAAAACTTACTGAAAAAATATGATAGGTTGGGGAAGACTGTGCGTTGATGGTAACTGGTTGTGGTTTGATGGCGGTATTATTCGGTGTTTAAAGATCTTTTAGATTGTTCCCTACAAAACGGTGTCTACAGGACTGCAATCAGTTTCTCTCAACATTTAAACAGAGTAGGTTACACACAAAAAGCATTTGTTAAGCTTTTACTTACAGTGCTTTGTAATTAAGCAGGTCACCATATTGGTCAGCCATAGGGCTCTTTGTTTCTACTTGAGTGGTTGCCTCCTTCCCCTGTAACTGAAGTAAATTGACTCTTACATTAAGAGCTGTAATACTTACCTTATAGCTTTAGGACACCTTAGGAAACCTTGCAAACTGCAATAGCCCCACTACGTTCACCCTCGCTACGCTCGGGCTCTCTTCGTTCCCCTCCCTGCCCCCAATTACCTCCTGCCCCCAGTACCTCTAAATTTATAGTACTATAGCCACTCCCCCACTTTCTAGATCCTATCTGCTTTAATCTGGGATAATTCCACCCACCCCCATTCTACTACCTACATTGTAATAGCACCTATTAGCTTTCATCTGGCATTCTCCCATCCCCCTTCCAGTACCTTTACCTCACCACTCTATCTTCTGGTGTTGCATCACCAGGTAAAACAGTTCCTTCACTCACTAGCTGAATCACATATAATGATATACTCCTCTTTACTACCCCTCTTGTTCACACCATACCTCCTTACCTTGTATGAAAACCAGTTTCTCACGGGATTTCAGGTCCCAAAAGGCCATACTATCACCCCAGCTGTAAATCCTTCCACATTCAACCATACTTACAGTACCAGATCCTATCCAACATCTTGTTCAGTCTATCAACATCTCAACCCCAGGCACATTAGCTCTAGATCCAAACACTACCACAAACTAATAAACAAATTTCTGAAGTTCATCACCAAGTATAGACTCAACCTAATACTTGGTGGTGATATTCACCCCAACCCTGGCCCACTCACTTCAGATACACATAGCCCCTCTACTTGTAATCTAAGCTACAAACCTACAATTAATAGGCCAACTAACTCTCTCCTAGTCTGTCATCTCAATATTAGAAGCATTAATAACAAGGTACATGAATTGCATGCACTTCTGGATGTCCACTCCCCTAAGATTCTCTGTTTATCTGAAACCTGGTTAAAACCTAACACTAAAGACAATGAAGTGTTACCACCTGGGTACAACATACACAGGCTGGATCGTGCTTCGAGGAAGGGGGGTGGGGTAGCTGTACTCTATAAATCTGAGTTGAATGTCACCATAGATGTAATACAACCTCCTCAGATTAATAACGCAGAGATTCTTGCCACCAAATTGCAACTTAATAAAAATAAATGCATTAATATCATCTGTATGTACATTCCCCCAGGTAACAATATATCTACATTTGAAGATATCCTGCACTGGCTATCATGTCACTACCCCCCAAGAAACCCTACTACTTGGGGACTTTAACATTGACTGGGGCACCTGTTCCTTAGAATCCCCAACCACCCATATTAACCTGCATGCATTTACACAAATCATATCCACCCCTACCAGGATAGGTAAACCCAACCAAAAAGAAAGTATACTTGACTGGGTACTCATAAACAGTCACCCCCAACTGTACACCTCTGGTACCCTCCTTAATGGCCTAAGCGATCACCTTTTCACATATGTAATTAAGCACAAAACCATTAATTCCCAACAACCCTTACTCAGAAAGGTTAGAAACAATAAAAACTTTGACCCTGCCAAATTCCAACAAGAACTAAACTCATGTAATTGGTCTATTCTAAAACACCTCCCCTTAGAGGAAGCAGTAACATACTTTAACAACAAATTCCTTGAGATCCTTGATTTGCATGCACCTGTTCGTTCAAAGAGAACCAAGGCAAAAACTGCACCATGGCTTTCTATAGAGTCTAAACTCAAAATTACCCTTAGAAACAAAGCATGGGCTTTATGGCGTTCTTCTAAAGACCCTCAAGATCACATTAAATACAGGCAATCCAGGAACGAAACCAAAAAATAAATTTTACAAGACAAAAAACAATACTACTGTCATTTACAGACAGTAAACCAAAATAACCCTCAGAAGTTTTGGGCATGTTTAAATAATCTACTACATCCTGGACAAACTTCAACCCCAATCCCTGCTACTACTATTGATAAAACCCCTGAAGATGTTTCTGATAGTTTTAACCAATTCTTTACTGAGACAATTCAAGCCCTAGCTAGCCAACTACCTCCTAGCTCCCCTGGTCCTGAAAGTAGCACCCCTAGAAACCTACTTGTGTTCAGCTTCCAACCAGTCGCCACTTCACTTATCCGTACCTTGATCAAAAAATTAAAACCCACTACACTTTCTGCTGATCAACTCCCTGCCGAGTACCTACAAAAATCAGCTGATGCTATTGTTTACCCCATCTCAATACTAATCAACAGAACCATAGTAGAAGCTGAAATTCCCACCATCTGGAAAATATCCTATGTAATCCCGCTTCACAAAGGAGGCAGCTCTACTGAATTATCCAATTATAGGCCAATAGCTATACTCTCTCCACTTGCAAAGATTATGGAAAAATGTATTCATAGACAACTCATGCACCACCTAATCCAAAATCGCCTTATGGCAGACACTCAGCATGGCTTCCGTCCTCATCACAGCACTATTTCAGCCCTCCTAGCCTTTACTAACACCATAAACCATAATCACAACAATAATTATATATCCTCAGCCCTCTTTTTGGATCTTTCCAAGGCATTCGATATGGTTGATCACCAACTTTTAATCTACACCCTGCAAACATTCTGTCTAGATACTGGAGCCCTCCAATGGTTTCAATCCTACCTGAATGGTCGACAGCAGGCTGTCCTCTGGCAGAACAAACTCTCTAACCTTCTACCTAACACCCTCGGAGTACCACAAGGCTCTATACTAGGGCCCTTGCTGTTCTCCATCTTCATTAACAACCTTTATACTGTCATCCCAAAAGTCAGCTGTATCCAATATGCTGATGACTCTACTCTGATTTGCTCAGCCACATCTCCAGTAGAGTTATGGTCAGCTACCCAGACCACCTTTAATACAATAGAAAACTGGCTTTCTGAACATTGTCTGATCCTAAATCCCAAAAAAACTAAAATGCTGTTATTTTCACCAACACGTAGGTCTACCGCTTTCACCTTTACCATAAAATCAAATGATGGCACAATAATCTCCCCTGACTCATTTACAAAACTATTAGGTGTCATCATAGACAATAATCTAAAATTTGACCTACATGTTAACCAAACTATCAAAACCATCAATAAAAAACTAGGGTCACTTTACAGAATAAAAGCCTTCCTAACCCCTCCAACTAAAATTGCCATAGCTCGCTCTCACATTCTTTCAACCCTTCTGTATGCATCCCCTCTACACTCGAATTTGAGCAAGACTGTCCTTAACAAACTCTCAATTTGCTACAACCACATTGCCAGGTTTGCCACTGGGCTGCCTTTTAGGACACATCATTGCATCAATCTAAATCAGCTTGGTTGGCTTGAACTACCCAGCCTAATCCAGTATAACCAACTGATTATGGCCTATAAAATCCTCTATAATCCGGGCAATAATCCTGCACTTAAAAATATTATCACCCCCTATAACAATCCTAGACCGCTTCGATCCTCTAACAAACTACTAATTCAGACTAGCAAAATTAATAACACAGCCGGTGATTCTCTCTTTGCAAACTCTGTAAGTAGATCCTGGAACTCTCTTCCAGCTGATATTACCTTACTTT